>NC_066617.1:265595537-265682431 GCF_025201925.1 Gopherus flavomarginatus | reverse complement strand
CCTAAAGGAGTGATGAAGAGCACTTAGAGAAGTAGGGAAGTGTGGAGTCTCTAAAAGCAAGGGGAACGTCTAGAATAATGGAGTGATAGACCATGTCAAGTGCTGAGGATGGACTGAGGAAGGTCAGAGTGGAGAATAGGCCTTGAGATATACCTTGAGTGATAACTTAATTTTGAGTTTCAGTTACAGGATTGAATCTAGGTAAGTATCAAGAGGTGCTCAAAGCAGCAAGGGCAAAAGCACATATTCTGACTTGAATTCTTAATGTAAATTTTAGCCATTGTGATAGTAAAAACCACTTGTTAGTCCCATAGGAGACATATACTCCAAAACCCATTGGTTTCAGTGGGAGTTATTCAAATAATTGCAGTGCAGCACTTAAGGATATTATGGATCTGTGAATGTAAGCTTTACATTCTGGTCTCTCATCTCCTCCATAATGCAAAACTTTTGGGTTTGCTTAGCATTAAAAAAAGAAAAAAAGATCTATAATATAGTGACAGTGTTGGGCCAGATGGCTACAGAACAGTGATAGAAGGCAGATATATTAGCCCCAGGTTAAGCAGGTCCCTTTTCCCTGGGTAAAGTAACAGGGGCAGTTCCAGAACAATCAGGAACTTGCTGGAACTAATTCATGCAGACAGGCTAATTAGAACACCTGGAGCCAATTAAGAAGCTGCTAGAATCAATTAAGAAAGGCAGGTAAATCAGAGCACCTGGTTGAAAAAGGACCTCACTTCAATCAGTGAGGGGTGTGCTGTTAGGATATAGATATTCAGGCCCATCTGCAAAGGCCTATACTTTAAGAATTTAGGCGTATTCTTATCACTAAGCTAGTTATAGAGGTATAAAAGAAAGAATAAAAATCACTGTCGGTCTGCGTAAGGACCTTCTCTTACTGTGACAGTCTGAGCCCTTTCCTTAGGTTAAGGCCTTTGGATAAGCAGCAGAGGCCAGCCATAAACTGGAAAATGTATGGTCATATCCTCACATTCCAAACTAGTCACATTGAAATAAGGTGCTATTTGGCTGTTAGGAATACAGTCCTGTCCTGATATTTCTATCACCTTCAGAGAAAGGGAAGAGCCTAGAAGATATAAAAGGAAACTTAATTTGATAGCATCCTGTCCGGCAAGAACTCACTTATCAATACCTGGGATGTGAAAACCTCATTTCTGTTTTGTTCTATCACTGTAGTCTCCACTTCCCTATTGTTTGTCTGTATAATCTCTGTCTGGTTCTGTGATTGTTTCTGTCTGCTGTATAATTAATTTTGTTGAGTGTAAACCAATTAAGGTGGTGGGATAGAATTGGTTAAATAATTATGTTACAATGTGTTAGGACTGGTTAGTTAAATTTCAGTAAAATGATTGGATAAGGTATAGCTAAGCAGAACTCAAGTTTTACTATACAGTCTGCAGTCAATCAGGAATGAGGGGGATTGGAACAGGGAATGCGGGTGGGGGAATTGGAATGATGTGTTACTAAGTGGGGGGGTAGGAACAGGGACACAAGCAATGCTCTGTGGTGTCAGAGCTGGGAAGGGGGTCACTGAGGAAGGAAACTGGAATCCTGCTTGCTGGAGGTTCACCTCAATAAACATCCAATTGTTTGCACCTTTGGACTTCGGGTATTGCGGCTCTCTGTTCATGCAAGAAGGACCCGGGAAGTGAGAGAGTGAAGGAATAAGCCCCCTAACGTGTGCAAGAAGCTGAGAGTGAGAGGGTGTGCTGCTGGAGGACTGAGGAGTACAAACGCTATCTGGCATCAGGAGGAAGGTCCTGTGGTGAAGATACAGAATGTGTTGGGAGGTCATGGAGAAGTAGCCCAGGGAATTATAGCTGCCACACTGGTGTTACACGAAACACTACAGACAGCTGTGATCCACAGGGCCCTGGGCTGGAACTCCGAGTAGAGGGTGGCACCAGGTTCTCCCTACCCCCCTAACTCCGTATTGAATACAGCAGGAGTTGACCTGGACTGTGGATCCCACCAGAGGGGAAGGTCCCTGGCCTGTTCCCTGACCGACTAGGTGGACCAGCAGAGACTGCCGGGATTGTTCTCCTTCCTTTTCCCCATGCTGGCCAGTGATGAGGTTAGCTGAGTGAACGGCATGTTTTAGCCACTAGCAAAAGTGATTAAACTGAGGGCTGCCGTGAATCTCTGAGGCAGGCAAATCCGCCAATAAGCACAGGACCCACTAAGGCAGAGGAGGAACTTTTTCACTATCTATCTATCTATCTATCTATCTATCTATCTATCTATCTAAAGCTTATTTGTAAGTTAGCTACTGCCAGTGCTATCAGTGAACACAAAATTTCTACAACTGAAACAAGTCTGGCACATCTTATTTTTTTGACATTTAGCTCAGAGATTAGTGTATTTGAGGGTGGTATTCAGGGATGGTGAACAGATACCACCACACAGCACTCTTTACACACTTTAAGGACTGAACTGAAGTGGAAATATCTCTTTTTATGTAACTGTGCACCCTCAGGTTTGGGGAGAATAGCTGGAAATCTTGCAAGATGACTATTCTAGAAATGAGCCTCAATAAAATACCCTGCTATGCCCTATGTTCCCAAAATGATATGATCTGGTGGTCTGGGAAGTTGTTAGGATTCCCTCACTTCTGTTGCACTTGGCAAAAAAGTCCTATATGGGTATATTTCTTTTTTCTTGTTGTTTGTTTTTTTTGAGCCTCTCTCAGATTCACTGGTCTCTGTGAGCTACCCTTGCCTGCACTAAGTTGCCTCTCTGCGTTCAGCACTATGACAGAAATGGAACTGCTATGTAATAATGTTATGAATAGTGAGCAGTAACAAATTTAGGAACACTGTATGTGACTTTCCTGTATGAATGCATAGACTAGTTTAATACAGGGCTATGGGAAGAACAAACAGGGAAGCAACACAATGGCTTTCTAGATAAGAACATCTAGGCATATACTTGAAAGACAATGGGGCAGGCTGTTGGCTTTAAGGATCCTGTCTCCTGTCCTAAACCTTGTTTTTTCAGAGCTGGGAGTTGCCATATCAAAGGCTATAAATAGTTACAAACAGTACTGTTTCCTGCAGAGATGGGGGAGGTGAACTGCCAGGGCTGACCAGGGAATGTCATTGAGATTTGACAAGGAAATAACATGACATAGATGGAAGCTCTGTGCTGGATTCTACTGGGAGTTAGTCCTCCCAGTGGTAGATGGTTAGTCACTTGCCAAGCAGATATGTATATCGGAAGTTTTATAATTTTAAGAGATGTTTTCTCTCAAATGTTTTTGTTCTATATCAATTATACTTTGCTTTAAGGAGGCTGTTTGTTCACCAGTTACCAGCGTCATTGCAGAGTCTGAACATGTCAGACTTGTTAAGGTAATCACAACTGACACATAGAATACTGCAAACCAGTATCTGCTCTTTGAATGGGAGAATTATATGATCCCATCCTGAGAAATAGGTGATGGCTAGAAGCGTGAGACCTAGAGGAGGTGCTTATGGAGAAACTAGGATGGGACAGAGTAGTAGCTTGTCCAATAATTGTGATAAGCAACAGGTACTTCCCCTACCCCGACCAGCCTACTTCTATTACCGCTGAATATTGCTCCTATTTCAAATTCTGTTGTGGTTCAGATCATTCATCTAACTTTGAACATGTATTGGAACTTCTGGTCTAATATGAGCAAATCCCAAAGTCCATACTTTTTGAGGTACATCAGAACTAATCATTTCCCTGAAAAAGCCCAAGAATATTATGCAAAGCTGATATATTGCCCTGCAGATTCATATTTGCTGAACATGTACGGTCAAGTTGTGCAGTTAGTTGTACCATTTCTTAACAGGTAACAGACAGAACTCCTTCTCAGATGAACAATGAGAGCACTTAAGGCTGCTTGGAAGACGCCAGGAGCAGCATCTATTATTAATAAAGACAACAACTTCTTTTCACTCAGAAAAGTTTGGCAAAGATGATACATTGTCTGCATAGCTCATCTAGCCCTGTCACACTATCACAAAAATGACTAAGTGCCTTACTTAAAAAGTCTAAGCTAGCTGAATTAAAAGTTAAACTAATTTATACAACATTCTTTGTTGACTGTGGATTTCACTTTCCTTTACTTTGTTACTGGCACTTTAATTGCTCACCTGGCTAGTGATTCAGGGAGTTATATTAATGCATGGTGCAGTGGGGGGAAGTTCAGTTTTCTAAGTTAATATATCCCATTTTTCCGAAATACATACTGTTGCAGAAAAAAAATGCAACAACATGCAGAAATTCACAGCCTACCTTCAATCCCAGTTTTTCACAAAAGCAAAGCTAATAGCATCATACTGAGACTGATATTTGGAAAGACATTGTGATGAAAAATTATTCTTTGCTGCTGGCACAAGCTACCATCTGGTAACTGGGACAAATTAATTGAATGTCATGGTTTCCTTTGTAAATAAAAAGGACTTGAAGTATTTGTTAGCGCAGGCTTTTTATTGTTACCCTTTTTCCTTAATAAATGTTTATAAATGCCCAGATGATGACAAAAGCTATCCATATTAAAGCTGCTGTTTTAAAGCATCAGCCTCCTTTGCAAGAGAATGGTGCCTTTAGAATAATTTTTCACTTCTACTAGTAATCAAGGGGAAAAGAAAAGCTAGAAAAAGAAGACTCAGGCTAACTTGTCAGTGCAGAAAATAACTCTGATAACTAACAACCTTTATGCTTTAATGGTCTGAACTTACACCCATTGAAGCCCGCTACATGACTCATATTGACTTCAAAGGTACAGCATAATTTGAGCACTGGCAAATCTTATATATACACAGTATTCCATCTCCCCCTCTTTCTAACCATCTTGGGTTTTCCATAGTGCCTATCACAATAGAATCTTGGAACTGTCAACTTAGATTAGTATTTGTTTTCCTGAGTTTTGGTTGCAGAAGTGATTTGTATTAGGCTGGCATTTTAATTGTTATTGTAAAAATCTGTTTATTGTAAATCATTATACAGCAACCCAAGTTGAGAGGAGGACTAAGATGGGGGCTTTGTGGTTAACGTAAGAACAATAAGACAGGTTATAGGTGCTACATAGATGGGACTCTACCCACATGGGCATTTAGGGTTAGATTCACACACCAAAAATGTAGGTGTGGTGATGCTGAATCCTGGACTTAGGCATGTATCTCCATGGGCTGGGTGGTTAAGACAGACAAAGAGCTACCTAGTATGCTTCAGGGAGACACCTTGCTCTGCTTGGGAATCTCAGCAGCAAACAATTTAGGAGTTAGCTGCCTATTCCATTAATGAAACAGTCTGGTGTAGGAGGAGCTCCCTTATAATTTTTAGTTCAGGGGTTTAGATTCTCACCTGGGATGTGAGAGGTCTCCCCACCACTGAAGTCCAACGTCCACCCAAGAAGGAGAAGGTATTTGAATAAGGAGGTGCTACTTCCCAGTCGGGTGCCCTGCTCACTGGGCTGAAGGATATTCTGATGTGGGTCTCCCAGAATATCTCTTGTTGAATAAATCATTTTAAATAGTCATTGGAGCAAGGGGACTGTATCCTGGGTTTCTCACATGTAGAGGCAACGCATGGAGGGAGCAAATGTAGCCATGTGTCCCCACCCAGATATCTGCCAGGGTGGGGGTTGGGCTGAGCATGGCAGAGGGGGACAAGCCTGAGAAAGGCACCAGCACCTAGCGCTCCCGCTGGGGCCCACTAGGAGGCACCTGGAGCATGGAAGAAAGACAGACATGGCAACGCAGCTCCTCCAGAGGGGGCAAGAGGAAGCCATCTGAGTCCCATCCCTTCCTCTTCTACAGCTGCAATTACCTGCTCAGCAGTAGGTGTCTGTAGCCACTCTGGCCTTTGCCACACCCACAGTGGGGAGGTAATGGGAGAAGTAAGTGGGGAAGGAGCTGGGGGTAAGGTGGTGCAGGCTTGGAGCGGGTGTAGGAGGCACAGAGGATGTGGGAAAGAGACCAGAAGAGATGTGTGGGGCAGTCACATGCCCTCCCTGACCCTTTAAAGTGCGTCCCTCCACCATCAAAAGTTCACCCATAATGTTTTCCCAGCCAGGGTGCAGAATCATTTACCTGATTGCACTTGTTATCTCTTTGTCCCAATGATTTTTTTCATTATCTATACACAGTGGAATAACTTCTATAGGAGAGATAGAGAGAGACTAACATCAAAATATTCTGTAGCCCAGTGGCTCGTGCACATCCCTGAGAGGTGACCTGTTCAAATCAGGCAAGCAGAGGGGTTGTGCTGTAGTTGTGGCTTTAAGAGAACGAATAGAAGCTTCAGAGTGTGAGAACTGATGCTCAGGTTTAGGATAGACTGACATGAGTTAAGATGCTGTGTATATGTGTTAACTGCATATCTAAGAAAAACTGCTAGGTTACTAGAAATGATTTATTATTAAGACTAGTGGATTTACCTGAATATAAAACAATAGAGGGGTCATCCCAGGCAAGTGCCCTACCTCCTGGGCTAAAAGTCAGAAGGAAGGTCATCCCTGCCCAATCTTTTTTTTGTAACTTTCTCTATTGTCACCCCATTCCATAGGCAAGCTCTGACCATGTGTACCAATTGGGACCCACAAGCAAGTTAGGTGGAGAAGTGCCTAACTTCCCTTGGTTCGTGCTTTGCACTGGGGCTTAGGTGCCCAAACACCTGGTGTAGAGCTGCAGTGTGCACGTGCACAGGCAGAAATATAGACATCCAGGGACTTTTACTGCTTATATTTAAACCCCGAGCAAGTTTCGGTGTCTGTGGGGCTTGGAGGCAGGTGAGCAGGGGCTTTGTGGATCCCAGTGAGGCCTGATTCTGGGATTTAAGTGTCTATCATGGCAGTTGGTGCCTTTTGCCCTTTCATCCAAATGGGTCCCATCAAAATCAATGAAGTCCATGAAGAATAAGGGTCCATACCAATGTGTCACTTTGAAGAAAAGTGGTGAACCACTATATTATTGTCCAATGTATCTATTAATGGAATGGGCTGCTGCCTACCTCTGTAAACCAAGGTTATCTTCTTTTTTTTTTTTGGTCCCATTAATCAACCCTGTCAGTATCAGCAAGGGAAAGAACACCACTCCTCCAACTATTCGATAGGACGCAAAGGCACAGGATCTGCTTAAGACAGCAGATACTTAAGTACTGGGTGCATTCAAACCCTGCAATTCTTACCTTGTCCTTTCTCCATAAACTTAGCTGGAGCGCCTCTGTCTTCACTAGAACAAGGTTAAAGTAATTAACCAGAAACTTTAATTGTGTGGTTGCACAGAACAAACTGTTATTTCAAGAGCTCATCTTAAAAGAAAATAATAATAATAATATTTCATCTCCTGACCTAATATGCCTGTCAGATAACTCTAAAATACACAAATAAGTTTTAAAAGTTAAAATTACATTAGCCATCTTATTGAAGTAAAAAAAGGTAAGGACAGAGCAGGCCCTAAGCACTGAGTGATCTGAGTGTGCATCCCTCACTCATCCATCTCTCCTCCTGGGCCTAGATTTTTAAGCTCAATGGTTTTTTTACTTTTTTTTTAATTTAAATGCGTTTGTTTTTTTAATAGTACTGTAGCTTATCTTCTGTAGACAGAACTCTCTGCTCTTATCTCACAAGATGCAGGAACAGCTACCATATTATTCTTCCTGCACAGTAACTTTCCACTGAATCTTAGAAACGATAATGCAGTATTTCTATTAGCCAATCCACAAAGTCCTTTTAAAATAATTTGTCCTAGCATGGCATTAAACTCAGTGACGATTTGCACAGTAAAGCTAACAGAGTAATGGAGCTTAAGAGACTGTTAAAATGTTTCATCTCAGCAAAAATTGCCTGGAGAAATTTATCATTTAAGCCCCAATCCTGCAATGCATTCTGTGTGGGTGAAAACCAGCACCCACACTGAGCCCTACTGAAGTCAGGACCCAAATTATCAATTTCACGGGTTTCAGTAGGGCATTGTGTAGAGGCAGGGCTCTTCCTGCTGGGAGTTTATTAGAGAATTGTGGTCTTCTGTGACTTCTCACAAGGCTGAACAATATATCTTTTTTCAGGAATTAGAAGTTAATCAATACCTGCAGGGTCACTCGCAGTCATGGGATAGAATCCTGGCCCCAAGAAAGTTAGTAGGAGCGTTGCTGTTGACTTCTATAGGACAAGGATTCCAGCCATAAGATCTAACTTCAATCTTCTGTAATTAGAGCTGGTGATTTTTGTTTTAATGTCAATGAAATCTCATTTCAAAATTTCCTTCTATAACAGGAGTCGGCAACCTTTCAGAAGTGGTGTGCCGAGTCTTCATTTATTCACTCTGATTTAAGGTTTCACGTGCCAGTAATACATTTTAACGTTTTTAGAAGGTCTCTTTCTATAAATCTGTAATATATAACTAAACTATTGTTGTATGTAAAGTAAATAAGGTTTCAAAATATTTAAGAAGCTTCATTTAAAAATTAAATTAAAATGCAGAGCCCCCCGGACCAGTGGCCAGGACCCAGGCAGTGAGTGCCACTGAAAATGAGCTCGTGTGACACCTTCCGCACACGTGCCATAGGTTGCCTACCTCTGTTCTATAATAAATTGCAATGTATTAATGCTTATTCTCTCCTATTACCCAATGGAAAAGTAAGGCACAGAATGGTTAAATGACTTGCTCAAGGTCACAAAACCTAGATTAGAAGCCAGATCTCCTTATTCCAGGTCCCATACTCATGCCCAGAGGTGGGCAAACTACGGCCCGCAGGTCACATCCGGATGCAAGATCCTCCTTCCAGGCATCTGAGCTCCTGTCCTGAGAAACTAGTCCCCAGCCCCTTCCTTGTTGTTCCCGTGTCAGCTCATTGAGCCACCGGCGCAATGCTCTGGGCAGCAGGGCTGCAAGCTCCTGCTACTGGGGAAGTGCAGCTGCAGATCCTGGCCTGACCCAGTGCTCTGTGCTGCACAGTGGCGTGGCTGGCTGCAGCCAGGTTGCGAAGCTGTAGCACTGCCAGCCACCAGTGCTTCAGGCAGCATGGTAAGGGGTAGGGGATGGGGGGGTTGATAGAGGGCAGGGGAGTTTGCGATGGTGGTCAGGGGGCGGGGGCGGGGGCGGGGGGTGTGGATAAGGGTTGGGGCAGTCAAAAGGCAGGGAACAGGGGTTGAATGGTGACAGGGATCCCGGCAGGGCAGTCAAGAAGCAGAGGAGGGGTTGGATGGATCAGTCAGGGTGGAGGTTCTGGGGTCTGTCACGAGAAAGGGAGCAGGGGAAGTTGAAGGGGCAGGGGCCCTGGGGGGGCATCAGGGAACAGGAGGGGGTTGTATGGGGCAGGAGTCCGGGCGGGGCCATCAGGGAGCAAGAAGCAGGAGAGGGTCAGATAGGGGGCGAGGATGGGCCATGCCTGGCTATTTGAGGTGAAACAGCCTCCCCTAACCAGTCCTCCATATAATTTCCGAAACCCAATATGGCCCTCAGGCCAAAAAATTTGCCCACCTCTGCTCTAGCCAGGGCCAGCTCCAGCGTTTTTGCCGCCCCAAACAGCAGAAGAAAAAAAAAAGGAAAAAAAGCTGCAATTGGCAGCAGCTCTACCACCGCCGCTTCATTCTTCAAGGGAAGGACCTGCCGCCAAATTGCCGCTGAAGAGCCGTACTGCCCCTTTCTGTTGGACTCCCCAAGCACCTGCTTGCTGTGCTGGTGCCTGGAGCTGGCCTTGGCTCTAGCCATTACATAGCACTGCATAGAGGAACAGCAAAAAGGACAGTCATTCACAAGTTTTGTAGCAGCATGAACATCCCTCATCCATGGAGGTTTTTCTAAATAGTGGCTGCCAGTCAGTCCAGATTTTGTCGTGGTTTTATGCTGTAGACACATATCATTAGAGTATAAACAGACATTGCTGATTTTACTTTTACTTGTGATTTACATCTCTGAACCCATGAGAGTCAAGCTGATTGCATTAAAACTAGACTACCTAGCCTCTTTGCTATTTAATTCTTACTCTGTTCTCTACCCTATGCACCTTAATTCAGGTTTATAAGATCCGTATGAGAATTAGGCAATGCTCACACAATTTTTTTAAGTAAATTTAAAAATGCCATCTAATTTTAATATACTTCCACCTAACAGCTTTAGAAAGCTTCATGAACATGCTATGAAGAAAATGGATAATCATTAACTTACTTGTGTTGTTAAGTTAATAAAATTTAACATCCAACAAGCTTCATTGGAAACAGAATGCTTGACAAATAAAATTATGACTTTAAAATGACACATATCTCCTCTTTGGGAGGTTAAACAAGTTGAGTTGAAACAATCTCTGGCTCAGATTGTATATTTTCAGGAGAGAAATTCAATTTTTGTTTATTTGGGCTGACAGCAAAGTACTTTCAAATGTTATATCTTTAAGCAACAGATTATAATCTTGAAGTCTTTTATGTGTTTCTGAATTGCCTCACAAAATGTGCAGTACATGAGCCAATCTAATGTGGTTACTGTGGTCATGGACTTTTCCAAGGATTCAAGCAATAAGCACTATGAGTGAGGTTTCTCCCAAATATCACATCACTGTTAAAGCCACTGCACAAAGGCCAAGGAACTTTGGCGGAGAATAAGGATACTGGAGGATATATGCAATCCATTTTCAGGACAGATAAATTATATGGTTCTTGAAAATGGTACTCATAATATTCACTAGGAAAATGAATACAGGGTATTAAATAGCTAAAATGATGGCATGTGGTAACCAGTATGGAAGAATTTGTTTGTTTTATTTTTAAATTTAACATTGGGTTATATTACTTTATTAGCAATAGCATCCGTTATTATAGCCAGTTGAGTTGTCATAGAATCATAGAATCATAGAAGATTAGGGTTGAAGAGACCTCAAGAGGTCATCTAGTCCAGTGTTTTTCAAACTGGGGCCACTGCTTGTGTAGGGAAAGCCCCTGGCAGGCCGGGCCGGTTTGTTTACCTGCCCTGTCAGCAAGTCCAGCTGATCACAGCTCCCACTGGCCTTGGTTCACTGTTCCAGGCCAATGGGAGCTGCTGGAAGCGGTGGCCAGTACATCCCTCGGCCTGCGTCACTTTCAGCAGCCCCCATCGGCCTGGAGCAGCGAACTGTGGCCCGTGGGAGCTGCGATTGGCTGTCCTTGCGGATGGGGCAGGTAAACAAACCTCCCCAGCCTACCAGGGGTTTTTCCTACACAAGTGCCGGCCACAGTTTGAGAAACACTGATCTAGTCCAAACCCCTGCTCAAAGTTGTGTTTGGTTTCTTTGGAGAAATATGCATAGGGATGTGATTTGACTTTGTGAGGTGGGTGGACGGAAAGGGAGTGACTAGCAAAAGGAAATTTAAAATATTGAATGTTGCCTAAAAGCTTAATGCTATTTGAGTGAAAAACCATCTTAAAAGAAATGTCAATTTTATATTGGAACCTCTAGTGACTAAGTGAAGAGAAATAAGACATTTTAATGACAGCCAAAGGGCTTGCCTGTGGCAGAAAGTCTGAATATTAAAATTTACCTGCACATCTTCCATTTATGTATTTCTTCAACTCAAGTGAAGAGATTCCAAATAGCCCAGCACTATGGGCCGAATTTATTCCTGCTGTAACTTCATTAACTTGAACTTCCCGTTTTATATATTTCATAAAATAATACAAATGCAAACCATCATATGAATTGCAGGCTTAACTAGTTACAGTAATAAATGCTATTGCTAGTTTTGTCAGAAGAGCCCTGCCAAGCTGTTGCAGTGCTCCAAATTGGTTTGGGTTTAGGTTTGGTTGGTAACATGGAGTCTGGATTTTTTGATCACTGGCTCCCCAGGCCGGCAGCCTTCTAGATTACTATGAGTGGAATCCAGACTCTGGATCCCTCAGTGTTTTAAGCCTCCAGAGTTTGAACAGAGTCCAGGCACTGTCCTAGTCTTGAGGTCCCAAGGCATACTATCGGAGTTCACACTCTTGGTCTAGAACCCCTTCCGGAGAGTTGTGACCACACAGCCCAGTTGCCTAGCCTCTGGAACCAGTACTGACTTTTCAGATTCCTCCCTGTAGCTTAAACTCACTAAATCCCAGATTCCCACTGAAGGTGTGAGTCTTCTGGGTAGTGTTTACTTCTTTCAGGAGTCAGGTGGTAATTGTGGCATATAAAACACATAGACAGTTTGAATAGATTTCTACAACACTGTTGCACTTTCCTCAATCACATAAGAAGTACGCATACAAAATAATGAAACCTACATACATATCCACCCACTATAGTTAACCCTTCCTTAGGGAGTCTTTAGGAGGATCATCTGTGTTCAGGTGGGCATGGTTCCTCATTTGGCTCTTTAAGCAGTATCTCCTCTCTTAAGTGGGTAAAAATGGCTGGAAAGAGAGAACCAAATAGAATAGCTTCTACCCTTCAAGTCCACCAGTCAGGGGACTCCCTGGTCATTCTCCACAGTTGATCAGAGTCCTGTGAGGTGTATTTGTTACTAGGTCATCTGTCCCCTGCTAAATCAATTCCTCTGGGAAGGGGTCAGCATTTTGGCTAAAGTGATTACATTCCAATGGAGAACCATCCAGATTAGACAACCCTCTATTGTCAGCCCTGTATCTGACTGGAGTTTCACTCCAGTAAAGAGGCAACAAAAGGTAAAGAGACCGACATCCAAGGCTGAGGCTTAGTAAAGATACATAGGGAGAGTTCATAATCTCGCACATAACTGATCATTTTTTGCAGATAGATTCCCCAAATTTTCACAATACCAAATTCAATTGTACTCTAATTGCTTGGAATAGAGTTACATTCACTGCTTTCACTAGAGCTATGGCAATTTACACCGGCTGGAACACTAGCTGAATAATAGAGTTTTTGCCACAGTACCATACGTTTGGTTTCTCAGAAAAGTGCAATTCAAAACAGAGTAAACTGGTTGAGTGCTCATCATTTGAACTGGGGAATACAGTAGAAAAGTAATTAAAAGTCATTAAAATTTCCAAAATACAATAGAATATCAAACTGCTAAATGCAATTTAAACTACCTGTACCACAAACTATACTACAATGATATGCTATGAATGTTATTAGGTGGGGAAGAAGTTCAAAGCTTTAGAAGACTTTTTTTTTCTTTTTTTTCTTTTTTGGAGAAAGAGAGAGAGAGAGAATGAGAGAGAGAGAGAGAGAATTCAAACAATGAAGATTAGTTTATCAAATAAATACAGGAATGAGAGCATGTTTGAAGTAACTCTTGACAAAAACCATATATTAAAAATAGTATGTACCCAAACATAAGGGAATAGGGTATTTCGCCTGGAAGGCCTGATTCTCCTCTCACTTACACATGTAAATATGGAGTAACTTCACTGGAGTTAAGAACTCTGCACACATGTAAAACAACTATTAGAGCAGAATCACACTCATATTTTAAAGAACAGAAGTACTTGTGGCATCTTAGAGACTAACAAATTTATTTCAGCATGAGCTTTCGTGAGCTACAGCTCACTTCTTCAGATGCACAGAATGGAACACACAGATCAGAGATATTTATACATACAGAGAACATGAAAAGGCAGAAGTATGCATACCAACAGGAAGAGTCTAATCAATTGAGATGAGCTATCATCAGCAGGAGAAAAAAACCTTTTAAAGTGATAATTAAGATGACCCATAGAAGGTGTGAGGAGAACTTAACATAGGGAAATAGATTCATTTAGTGTAATGACCCAACTATTCCCAGTCTCTGTTTAAGCCTGAGTTAATTGTATCTAATTTGCATATTAATTTGAGTTCAGCAGTCTCTCTTTGGAGTCTGTTTTTGAAGTTTTTTGTTGCAAGATTGCCACCTTCAAGTCTGTCACTGAGTGGTTAGAGAGGTTGAAGTGTTCTCCTGCTGGTTTTTGAATGTCATGATTCCTGATGTCAGATTTGTGTCCCTTTATTCCTTTGAGTGGAGACTGTCCGGTTTGGCCAATGTACATTGCAGAGGGGCATTGCTGAAATATGATGGCATATATCACGTTGGTAGATGTGCAGGTGAACGAGCCCCTGTTGGCGTGGCTGATGTGATTAGGTCCTATGATTGTGTCACCTGAATAGATATGTGGACAGAGCTTGGGAGACAGGCCAGTCCTCGCTTATAGACAACCTCCCAACCTGAAGCAAATACTCACCAGCAACCACACACCATACAACATAAACACTAACCCAGGAACCTATCCTTGCAACAAAACCCGATGCCAGCTCTGTCCACATATCTATTCCAGTGACACCATCATAGGACCTAATCACATCAGCCAAGCCACCAGGGGCTCGTTCACCTGCACATCTACCAACGTGATATATGCCATCATATGCCAGCAATGCCCCTCTGCAATGTACATTGGCCAAACCGGACAGACTCCACGCAAAAGAATAAAGGGACACAAATCTGACATCAGGAATCATGACATTCAAAAATCAGCAGGAGAACACTTCAACCTCTCTAACCACTCAGTGACAGACTTGAAGGTGGCAATCTTGCAACAAAAAAACTTCAAAAACAGACTCCAAAGAGAGACTGCTGAACTCAAATTAATATGCAAATTAGATACAATTAACTCAGGCTTAAACAGAGACTGGGAATAGTTGGGTCATTACACTAATTGAATCTATTTCCTTATGTTAAGTTCTCCTCACACCTTCTATGAGTCATCTTAATTATCACTTCAAAGGTTTTTTTTCTCCTGCAGATGATAGCTCATCTCAATTGATTAGACTCTTCCTGTTGGTATGCATACTTCCTCCTTTTCATGTTCTCTGTATGTATAAATATCTCCTGTCTGTGTGTTCCATTCTGTGCATTGGAGGAAGTGGGCTGTAGCTCACGAAAGCTCATGCTGAAATAAATTTGTTAGCCTCTAAGGTGCTGTAAGTACTCCTGTTGTTTTTGCGGATACAGACTAACATGGCTGCTACTCTGAAACCACTCATAGTTTACAAATCCTTTTGTCTATGACTCCATGATTATCTTTATGGAAAACAAAAATTAAATAACTGATTTCTAATTCTCCAAATACTTCCTTATACTGATAGAAGAAATTTAATACAAAAAGTATAATCTGATAAAGATTTGACAGTTTCACCAAATGATTCTTTTTGATTGTCAGAGGGTGTGACTGCTGTGTTCTGAGAAAGAAAGAAAGAAAGAAAGAAAGAAAGAAAGAAAGAAAGAAAGAAAGAAAGAAAGAAAGAAAATTCCTGAGAGGTTTGAGGCAAATTTCAGGTAATTTACTATAAAGGAAATTAAAGTATCATGCACAAAATAGTTGACAGGGTAAAGATTAACACTGCCACTTTACCTATCTCTATTTTTAGAAGATGATGCAATGAAACAGAAGGAAAAGTATTTGGATAAATAAATGAGACACTCTTTCTGACAAGCATAATTCCTTTTTACTTATTGAACAAGAATAAAAACTCCAACAGAGTTTGGCAGGAACTATGCAGAAGAAAGCCAAGAGCAAGAGATGAGTTATTTATGCTATGATCAAGCCATTTTTTCCTGAATGTCTTGCCGTATAAAAGGCAGAACATCTTACAATTGAATATTATCTAATTTAAATGTAATTGCTTGCTCATGTGGAGAAGCTACAGCTGAAGCGGATACCAAGAGTGTTATTTATGAGATCTCAATAGCAATCCATTAAGAACATAAGAACGACCATACTAGGTTACATCAAAGGTCCATCTAGCCCAGTATCCTGTCTTCCGACAGTGGCTAATGCCAGGTGCCCCAGAGGGAATGAACAGAACAGGTAATCATCAAGTGATCCATCCCCCGTTGCCCATTCTCAGTTTCTGGCAAACAGAGGCTAGAGACACCATCCCTGTCCATCCTCGCTAATAGCCATTGATGGACTTATCCTCCATGAACTTATCTAGCTCTTTTTGAACTCTGTTATAGTCTTGGCTTCACAACATCCTCTGGCAAGGAGTTCACACTGACTGTGTGTTGTATGAAAAAATATTTCTTCTGTTTGTTTTAAACTTGCTGCCTATTAATTTCATTTGGTGACCCCTAGTTCTTGTGTTATGAGAAGGAGTAAATAACACTTCCTTATTTACTTTCAGCACAGCAGTCATGATTTTATAGCCCTCAATCATATCCCCACTTAGTCATCTGTTTTCCAAGCTGAAAAGTCCCAGTCTTATTAATGTCTCCTCATATGGCTGCCGTTCCATATCCCTAATAATGGGAAGAGAGTTATATAGCCATGCAGTGCCCAGGCACCAGTAATATTCAGAGCCCAGGGGCCCAGTTCCACTAATGTTTGGGGCCAGGTCTCCCCCACAGCCCCACCTGCTGCCCCCCTGCGCCTCCCCCAAGTGTCCCCCGGCTCCTGCTTGCTGGCCCCATGCACGTCCCTAGGCCCCGGAGGAAGCAGAGCATCCCTGCTTCTTCCCTGCAGCTCCATGCTGCCTCCCTGCAGCAACTGCTGTCACAGGGTCCTAGTCTCCCATCTAAATGCCAGGGCAGACTGACTCTTAGGCTATGTCTACACTACAGGATAATTTCAAATTAACATAAACCGGTTTTATAAAACAGATATTATAAAGTCGATTGCACGCGGCCACACTAGGCACATTAATTCAGCAGTGTGCATCCATGGTCCGAGGCTAGCATTGATTTCCGGAGTGTTGCACTGTGGGTAGCTATTCCATAGCTATCCCATAGTTCCTGCAGTCTCCCTTGCCCCTTAGAATTCTGGGTTAATACTCCAGTGCCTGATGGGGCAAAAATCATTGTCGCGGGTGGTTCTGGGTACAGCCTTACCCTTCCCTTCCTGAAAGCAGCGGACAACCATTTCACACCTTTTTTCTGGGTGAACTTAAAGCAAACGCCATAGCACAGCAAGCATGGACCCTGCTCAGATCAATAGCGCAATCGTGGACCTTGTAAACACCTTGCGCATTCTCGTGTAGTCTATGGTGAACCATGAACTGCAAAGGCAGGTGAGGAGGAGGCAGCTACGGCAGCGCGGCGACGAGAGTGATGAGGACATGGACACTGATTTCTCCCTAACCGCGGGCCCCTGCGCTTTGGAGCTCCTGCTGGTAATGGAGGAGGTTCTACCCATTGAATGCCAATTTTGGGCCAGGGAAACAAGCACAGACTAGTGAGACCGCATAGTTTTGCAGGTGTGGGACGATTCGCAGTGGCTGCGAAACTTTCGCATGCGTAAGAGCACTCTCTTTGAACTTTGTGACTTGCTTTCCCCTGCCCTGAAACGCCATAATACCAAGATGAGAGCAGCCCTCACAGTGGAGAAGCGAGTGGCAATAGCCCTCTGGAAGCTTGCAATGCCAGACAGCTACCGGTCAGTTGGAAATCAATTTGGAGTGGGAAAATCTACTGTGGGGGCTGCTGTGTTGCAAGTAGCCAAAGCAATCATTAAGCTGCTGCTATGAAAGGTTGTGACTCTGGGAAACGTGCAGGTCATAGTGGATGGCTTTGCTGCAATGGGATTCCCTAACTGTGGGGGGGGGGCGATAGATGGAACCCATATCCCTATCTTGGCACCGGAGCACCAGGGCACCCAGTACATAAACCGCAAGGGATACTTTTCAATGGTGCTGCAAGCACTGGTGGATCACAAGGGACGTTTCACCAACATCCACGTGGGATGGCCAGGAAGGGTTCATGATGCTTACCTCTTCAGAAGCACTGTTCTGTTTAAACGGCTGCAGCAAGGGACTTACTTCCCGGACCAGAAAATAACAGTTGGGGATGTTGAAATGCCTGTCGTTATCTGGGTGACCCAGCCTACCCCTTGATGCCATGGCTCATGAAGCCATACACAGGCAGCCTGGACAGTGGTCAGGAGCTGTTCAGCTACAGGCTGAGCAAGTGCAGGATGGTGGTAGAATGTACATTTGGCCGTTTAAAGGCTCGCTGGCGCACATTACTCACTCGCTCAGACATCAGCCAAACCAATGTCCCCTTTGTTATTGCTGCTTGCTATGTGCTCCACAATCTCTGTGAAAGTAAGGTGGAGACCTTTATGGCGGGGTGGGAGGCTGAGGCAAATCACCTGGCCGCTGATTACGCGGAGCCAGACACCAGGGCGATTAGAAGAGCTCACCAGGAAGCAGTGCACATCAGAGAAGCCTTGAAAACGAGTTTCATCACGGGCCAGGGAACGGTGTGACTGCTGTGTTTGTTTCCCCTTCATGAACCTCCCCCCCTTTATTGACTCCTCCTGTAAGCAACCCACCCTCCCCCTTCGATTACAGTCACTATAGAATAAAGTCAACATCGTTTAAAAAGCATGTATTCTTTATTAAAAGTCATTCCCTGTAAGCAACCCACCCTCCCCCTTCGTTTAAAAAGCATGTAATTATAAAAAGAGGAAGTTAATTAACAAGGTATCCCAGGAGTGGTTTGGCAGGAGGATAGGAGGGAAGGAAAAGGCCATTAAGCACATTTCAATGTAATGACAGCCTTTTGGTTGGACTGTCCACGGGGGTAGAGTGGGCTGGTGCATAAAGCCTTCCCCCACGCGTTCTTACATGTCTGGGTGAGGAAGACATGGAACATGGTGAGTACTGAGGGTGGTTAAACATGGGCTGCAGCGGCACTCTGTGACCCCGCTGCTCCTCCTGAAGATCCACCAGACGTCGGAGGATGTCAGTTTGATCACGCAGCAGCTCCAGCGTTGCATCCCACCACCGCTGATCTTCCTGCCTACACCTCTCATCTCGAGTGTCTCTCCTATCCTCACATTCGTCCTTCCTATCCTCACGTTGGTCCCTCCTGTTCTCACGTTCACTGGCATCTTTCTGGTACTTTGCTACCACGTCCTTCCACTCCCTCAGATGAGCTCTTTCATTGCGGGTTACTTCCATGATTTCTGAGAACATTTCATCTCGCGTCCTCTTCTTCCTCCACCTTATCTGAGCTAGCCTTCGGGATGGAGTAGGGAGGCTTGAAAAATGTGCAGCTGCATGAGTGGGGGAAAATAGGGAGAGAAGGATTTAAAAAGATACATTTTACAGAACAATGGTTATACTCTTTCACAGTGAACAACACTATTCACCTTACATAGCACATGTGATTTCACTACAAGGTCGCATTTTGCATTTTTTAATATTGAGTGCCTGCGGCTCTGGTGTTACAGATCTCACAGACGCAGGTCCGGGCATCACAATTCAGCTTGCATGCGGTCATGGTAAGGCAAAGCTTCTCCAGCCTTCATAAACACAGGTCCCTTTGCTGCTTCTTTCCTATTAACAAGGAGCAGCAGACGCCAGCCCCTCCCCTCCCCAATCCAATTCTCTAGAATTGCTTTACCCCTACCCCCACCGCATGGCTGGTATCATGGAAGATCACTGCTAATCACCCCCCTTCCTCCCCCCCCCACCGCGTGGCTGGTAGCTGGGAAGATTCCTGCTGGCCAAACGCTAAAAAGCTCAGCGCTATCCTTCCTCACCTCCCCTATCTCTCTGTCCCCTTACTTAAATTCCTTAATTTCAATCAGGTTTCCATGAACGATATCACTCTGCTGAGGATAACAGAGCGAGATAAAGAACGGATGTTTCTTGAATGCCTGCAATCACCGGGACCATACGCAGCTATGCTTTGTCATGCAATGATACCCGATTATTTGCTACATGCATGGTGTGGTAAAGTGTCCTACCATGGTGGACGGAACAAAGCTGCCTTGCCCAAAAACCTTCTGCAAAGGCTTTTGGAGTACCTCCAGGAGCGCTTCATGGAGACGTCTCTGGAGGATTTCTGCTCCATCCCCAGACATGTTAACAAACTTTTCCAGTAACTTTACTGGCCGCGAATGCATCCAAAGCCCTCATGGCAAATCAATCATTAAAAAACGCTTGCTTTTAAACCATGTTTTATATTTACAAAGGTACACTCACCAGAGGTCGCTTCCATGGCTTCACTGTCTGGGCTAGTGGCTTGGGAAGGCTGGGAGGGTAATTCTGTCTGGGTCACAAAAAGCTCCTGGCTATCGGGGAGAATGGAGTGCTGTGCGCTCTCTGCAAGCTCATCCTCCTCTTCCTCCTCCTCATCTTCCCCCTCCGCTGAATCCTCATCCATGGTTGAGATTATAACCCCCACCTCGGAATCCACAGACAAGGGGGGGTAGTGGTGGCGCAGCCCCCTAAAATTGCATGCAGCTCAGTGTAGAAGCGGCATGTTTTTGGCTCTGACCCTGATCTTCCCTTTGCTGCTTTGGTTTTATGGTAGGCTTGTCTGAGCTCCTTCACTTTCTCTCTGCACTGCACTGAGTCCCTGGTGTGGCCTCTCTCCATCATGGTCCTGGAAATTTTTTCAAAAGTTTTTTCATTTCGTCTTTTTGAACTCATTTCTGTTAGCACTGAATCCTCTCCCCCAAGCGATAAGATCCATTACCTCTCGTGCGGTCCATGCTGGTGCTCTTTTCTATTCTCAGGAGACTGCATTGTTACCTGTGCTGATGAGCTCTGCGTGGTCAACTGTGCTGATGAGAGCTCCACGCTGGCCAAACAGGAAATGCAATTCAAAAGTTAGCAGGGCTTTTCCTGTATACCTGGCCAGTGCATTAGAGTTCAGATTCCTGTCCAGAGCAGCCAGTGGTGCACTGTGGGATACCGCCCGGAGGCCAATAACTTCGATTTGCGGCCACACTAACCCTAAATCGATATGTTAATATCAATTTTAGCGTTACTCCTCTCGTTGGGGAGGAGTACAGAAATCGATTTAAAGAGCCCTTTAAATCGATATAAAGTGCATTGTAGTGTGGACGGGTACAGTGTTAAATCGATTTAACGCTGTTAAAATCGGTTTAACTGCATAGTGTGGACCAGGCCTTAAGCCTGTCCTTCCACCTCAGACTCTTCCCTTTTCCAGCGGGACTGTCCACCATCACAACCCCCCCACCCCTGCCCGCAGTCACCACTCCTGCCCCATGCGGGGCAAGGAGGCAGCCCCATCCTCACCTCCAGTTAGGCTACAGTCAGGAGCAACAGCAGGGGAGAAGGCGCACGCAGCACCTCCCAGCACCCACCATGGGGGAGGCAACGGAGATTCCTGGACCTGAGTGGGGCTCTAGGAGCACATGCAGTGACAGTGGTGGGGGTGAGTGTGCTGCTGGGGAGGTGGGAGAGGGTGGCTCCTCCCCCAGAGCTCACTGCTGCTGGCAGGGAAAGGGCTAGGGGGAGTCCTCCTCTCTGATCCCTGTCCCGGAGCGGCCTGCACCCCAAACTCATCCCCAGCCCTTCCCCACCCCAGAGCCCATAACCCCAGCCAGAACTTTGACTCCCCTACCGCTCCCTCAACCCTCTACCCTAGCCCTGAGCCCCTCCAAGACCCCAAACTCCTCATTTCCAGCCCCAGCCAGAGCCCTCACTCCATACCCCACCCCTATGCCATAGCCCAGAGCCCTCTCCAACACCCCAAACCTCTCATCCTCAGCCCCACCCCAAACCCAACCCCACCTCTGCACCCCCTCCTTCCCCCAAGCTCCCTCCCAGATCCTGCACCCCCTCCCTCCAGATCCCCTCCCATCCCCAAACTTTCTCCCAGCACCTGCACCCTGCACCTCTCCTGCACCCCAGACCTCCTCCCCTACCCAAACTCCCTCCCAGAGCCTTGGGCAGGTGGGGGGAAGAGTTTTGGGAGGGTGGAGTTTGGGCAGGGGTGGGTTCTGGGCACCACCAACATTTCTACAAACCTGCCATCCATGACCCTAATCATGTTTGTTGCCCTTTTCTGAACCTTTTCCAATTCCAATATTTTTTGAGATGGGGTGACCACATTTGCCTGCAGTATTCGAGATGTGGGCATACCATGGATTTATATAGAGGCTGTCATAAACAGATAAGAAAAGTTAATAGCACAGAAGTACTTTATATCGCTTTGACAGTAAAGAGTTAACAAGTTCAGTGAGCCTGGCTGTCACCTGACCAGAGGACCAATCAGAGGACAGGATACTTTCAAATCTTGAGGGAGGGAAGTTTTTGTGTGTGCTGTTAGTGTTTTGGTTGTTGTTCACTCTGGGGGCTCAGAGGGACCAGACGTGCAACCAGGTTTCTCTCCAATCTCCTTAATACAGGTTCTTATAGATTCAAAATAGTGAGTACTAGGTAGATAAGGCGAGTTAGGCTTATGTTTGTTTTCTTTATTTGCAAATGTGTATTTGGCTGGAAAGAGTTCAAATTGGATTTTGCTGAAAACATTTTAATTTGTACTTGTATACTTAGACTGGGAGGGTGTTCCCAGTGTCTATAGCTGAAAGACCCTGTAACATATTCCATCTTAAATTTACAAAGATAATTTTTACTGTTTTTCTTCTTTAATTAAAAGCTTTTCTTGTTTAATAACCTGATTGGTTTTTTTATTCTGATGTGAGATCCCAGGGGACTTGGTCTGGATCCACCAGGGAATTGGTGGGGAGAAAGGAGGGAAGGGGGAGAGAGAGGCTAATTTCTCTCTGTGTCAGGATTACTTTCTCTCTCAGGGAGAGTCTGGGAGGGGAAGAGAGAAGGGGGAGGAAGGTGAACTGTCCTCTCTGTTTTGTGATTCAAGGAGTTTGAATCACAGTGATCTTCCAGGGTAACCCAGGGAGGGGAAGCCTGGGAGAGGCAACGGTGAGGGAAAGGGTTTACTTTCCTTGTGTTAAGATCCAGAGGGTCTGGGTCTTGGGGGTCCCCGGGCCAGGTTTTGGGGGGACCAGAGTGTACCAAGCACTGGAATTCCTGGTTGGTGGCAGCGCTACAGGTTCTAAGCTGGTAACTGAGCTTAGAGGAATTCATGCTGGTACCCCATCTTTTGGACGCTAAGGTTCAGAGTGGGGAATTGTACCATGACAGAGGCAATGTGATATTTTCTGTCTTATTATCTATCTCTTTCTTAATGATTCCCAACATTCTGTTTGCTTTTCTGACTGCCACTGCACATTGAGTGGATGTTTTCAGAGAACTATCCACAATGACTCCGAGATCTCTTTCTTGATGAGTAACAGCTAATTTAGTTCCCATCACTTTTATATGTATAGTTGTGAATAGTATACAGTATATGTATATGTATAGTATGTATGTAGAGAAGAAGTAGGAGCAAAGACTGCCACACCTTCTGATCCCTCAAATTTGCTATCAATCCACAATCCAGTTGAAAGGTAAAACTATCACTCTGATATTATATAGATGTGTATTAGACAAAAACATTTTTACCTTCCTCCCTCCACACCCGCCATCTCATTTCTACTTCTATTACACAGTTAAATTAAAGAAGGCAGTCTGGAGAGCTCTCAGAAGAATGCTTTTCAACTTTCCAAGGCCCAAATGTGAAACACAATGTGTGGTAAATGTGCAAAATAAATAACACAAACAAGTTATTTGTGTAGGAAACTGAAATGGAGGTGGGATTGGTTCCTTTAGTTTAAATAACCTCTGCTTTTTTAACCTCTCTTTCACGACTTTATTTTTCATGTAAATTGCTTTTACTAAAAAAAGTAAGGGGACACCCAGTTGGTGTGGAATGTAGCTAAAATGAATGAAGTCCCTTAAGATGCAGGAATTTGAGAGGTATGTTCACAGGTTACTTGAACACAGAAGTGATCACATTCACAAAGGTCTGCTTGTATTGTTTTTCAGAGAATTTGTAGTCTTAGCTTTAAGACTACAATAGACTTCCCAATAGCTTCACAATCATTACAGCTTTTAAAAAAAATATTATGAATGTCTAGATTTGCATACTGTGTCTATTTCTTTGTATATTAAATAATTTTGTTCAGAGATCAGCTTGTTTCCATGGCTGTGTTGTTCTGGTTCAATTCCTTCTCTTTGGTATTTTTCAGCTTTTCTGAATTTTCCACAATTGAAAATTCAATAAATAGCCATGGGGTGGAGGAGAAAGGTTGCTGGGGTGCTGTTGCGATCAAGCAAAGGAACCGAAGTTATCAGAAGCAGTAAGAACAATAAAGGAAACTTTTTCTTGTGTTAGTGCTCTCTTTCCCAATGCACAAGCATGCACTAGAGAGTAAAACAGATAAATCTATCAAAGGGCAAATCACATTATTTTGTTTTTGTTTTTTTTTTATTTTCCACTGGCAAAGATACTGGCAGACAATGATGGCATTATATATCAAATGCATATGTATGTGTGTATATATAATCCATATATGGGAAGAAATCCTGGATCACTCAAGGCAGTACCAAAACTCCCAATTACTTCAATATGGATCAGGATTTCATCCATATAATATATAAATGCACACTTATATATATATATATATAATACATACAAATGTCTACTGTAACATGGAGATGTGTGTGCATGTATTACATACAAAATAATACTTGGTAATTCATAACCCCCCTAGTTGGATGCAGAATAACCGTGTAGGTTCTTGAGTTCACTTGGTGCCTAAATTTCTGCTCTGAAACTTCCCTGTGCACTGAGGTTTCTGCATTTGGACACATGCACTATGTCATGCCTAAGCACAAACAGAATACTCAAATCAAGTGAAGATAGGCTTTGTCTAGGGTGACCATATGTCCCGTTTTGGCTGGGACAGCCCCTTTTTAAGCCCTAGCCTTCCTGACTCTTTTTGGCAAAAGTGGGCATTTATCCCATTCCCTCTTGCCAACTTGATCAGCTGACAAAAGCAAACGGGATAAATGCCCACATTTGCCAAAAAAGTAGGGAATGAAGAAATGTGCAGGGGTGGCAAGCAGCGATGCCAACCCTGCACAGGAGGAGAGGCAGGGCTCGAGTGAGCAGCGATGCCAGCCCCGTGTGGTGGGTAGGGGGCCTTTGACAAGTGGCGTGGACCAGTCCAGGATGGATGTGCACTGGCCGGTGGTTGGGGTCAGCCCTGCTTGAGGTGGGGGGTGGGGGGAGGCACAGGCTAGCCCCACACAAAGTCCCATTTTCCCTTTGTGAAATATGGTCACCTTAGCTTTGTCCCACCTACCTTGCCTGTAGGGCCTGATCTAGTGCGCATGCTCAGAACACACCTAACTCCATACAAAATGGCCTGGGGGATGGAGAGAAGAGAAGACATCCTCTCTTATGACCATCAGCCCAGTGGTTAGCATACTCACGTAGGATGTACAGACTCAGGTTAAATTCCCCTATCTGCCTGATGAGAAGGGATTTGAACAAGGATCTCTCACTTCACAGATGAGTTCCACAATCACTGAGATGTTTTGACATGGGTCTCCCTCAGTCTTTGCTCAAGCCACTCTACTCTGTGTAAAGTAAATATTAATTGAGCCAAAGGAAGTGTTAGAATGACTGTGTTGTCCAGAGTTTAGATCACTCCCCTGAGCAGTGGAAGACCCCTGTTCAAATCCCTTTTCCTCATTAGGCTAAGGGGGAAATTGAAAAGGGGACTTCCAGACCATGGGTAAGTGATATAGCCAGTGGACTAAAGATTATAAGAGAAGAGGCCGCTTCCTCCTCCCTGGCAGCCATTTTGTGTGGAGTTTGGCATGAAAAGACTTAGTTAACTAAGCTGCCTGATTCCAGGAGAGGGGCTCCCAGCTGTGGATCACAAGGTGCTTAATCCTATGAGAGGACAGGCTTTAGGACACATCCTTCCTATTGTCTGGGCTAATTGGCTACCTTAGGTGGCTCCCTACCTAGTGTGTTGGCTTTTGTGTCTCCTTTTCTCAAGCACCTATCTCTCCCCATGTATAGTATAAAGTGCCTAGAGAGCTAACTCAGGCTTTGTGTATTCCAGTGATTTTCAAGGCACTTAAATGTTAGGTGTTGCAATGATCAGTGTCACAAGGGCCCTTTGTGGATCTGGGACAGGGTTCCTTTCTACTGTTTTTACTCTGACTGGTTCCTTCCCCCTGCTGACTGATTCTTGGTTACAATGTTCTGCCTCAGTATCTTTACTCCTATTGCTCTTCCTGTTCCTCTTTTTTCCTTCACAACTCTTCTCCACTCCCCTTTCTATTTTTCTCTTCAATATCTCCCTCTACCTCCTTTTGTTTCTCTATAGCCATTCTATAGTAAGGTCCTCCCCGCCCCAAAAAAGAAAAAAAATCACAGAGATCACTTTCTCCAAATTGTGGCACTAACACAATGTTTGAAAACCATCAGACTGTTTTCTTTGCTTATATGTTCTATTTGTAGAACTAACTTGGAAGGGGTTAAGTGCCCACTATTCCCACTTAAATGTGAGTATAAGGCACTCTTTACCTTACATACCTTTTCAGCAGCACCTTGTAGGGTTGAGTCCTTATCAACTTTTCATAGTAAAGCATCAATAGTGTTAAAATGCCCAGAAACATATGTAATCCTTTATAATAGCTCATTATTATGTTTCTTGCATATGTTTCTTGCATATGTATTCCACATACTCTATAATATTTCATTTCATTTACTTTGTTCAATTAATTCAGCATCAAAATGTAAAGGCTGTTAGTAGTTGAACTGTATTTTCTCATACAAGGAACCAAGATAAATCCCACAACAACTGCTCTCCACATAACATTGACTTTGGCATTAAAGGTTATACCACAAGGGCAGGCTGTGGAAGCCCTTATTGATATAATTCCAAAAGTCTCAATGGCTCTTCCATCTTGATCTCAACAATATCTTTGGAGAATGATTGTATATACAAGATTACCAAGGGAAATTGTGTGTGAGTTTAAGAGATTGCACTGGAATTATAATAGTGACGCCATGTACTTAACTGGGATCAGCAGCGCAAAGGTTTTATTTTATTAAAAATAAGTTAAACAAGAAAATATAATACAGGCAATAAGGAGTATGAGCTTGTTTTCAGAGAGCAAACAATCTTGGACAAATCTGCTGAAAAATTGTGAATAAGGTGTAAATGATATTAATTTGGAGGGTAATGCATGGGACTGAAGTTGGGGAATGGGGGGTTCTTATGCAACACAGGGGATACCAAACTTCTTATATCCACAAATATAGCTGCATTCAATTTTCATCAGAAATTGTTCATGTGAATTCCAATTCCAATTCATACAAAGGAGTTTAACATTAACATTCTGAGGTCATGACATATGGATCTTTAATGCTTGTTGGTTGGCTTGCTATATTATCATGTGTGGAAAAGTTAACTGTGATCGTGCTACAATTTCTTTCCAATATATCATTAGTAAGAGGGTTAGTAGGAATACTTTAACTCCAATTATCATTCCAGCTGCTTGTCAATGTCAGTTGCATTAACACAGCTCAATCTTAGACTAAACCCTCAGATGTAATGAGATGATTATTTGGTGTTTTCCCTACAATCAATGGCTGGTTCATCCACTTAGAAATAATGTGAATTCTATTTATTCTTTCCTTAAGAAAAAAATATCTCTTTATATAAGTATATGTATAAATATGGGGTTTCATAGGTGTTTGACATCATATATTTGAAATAGACATGACATTTGAATTATGAAATAGACAAGACAATATCATAAATATTATTTCCAGTTAATTCAGCCCTAGGTAATGAGAAGAAAACATGGCAGTGTTCCTAAAAGAACTTGCCTTTCTCTATATTCCATTCTGTTACTACAGCATTGCATCACAACCAATGGCCCTTAAAGAATATGCTAAACCTGTTAATGCACTTATGGCTTCAACCTCCAGAAACATGTTTGCTGACCTATGAATAATTGCTTAATTTATTTTAATACATCATAAAAATAAAGTGGAGGCAAATAAAATAACAGTAAAGGACCAAATGAAGTTAGTCATTGGTAAAATATGTTCTACTATATATAGCATAAGACATTTGTTTCCAACATGTTGGCTCAAATGTATGATCCTTTAAGGAAAGCAGATTAAAAAGATATTGCCCTCTGTGTGACTATCTAGAGTAGTAACCTGAATGGCAGATATTGACAGAGGTGAAGTCAAGATCAGTATTCACCTCATGAAACAATAGTTCCTCATATTTATTAAAACAAGAAAGTGTGTATTATTATTACAGATATGTATTATTACAGGGCTAGAATTTCATCTAAATTGAACTCTTTCCTGATCCCTGAGCCCTTTTTTAATTAGTGTTCCAAAGAGAAAATGAAGTTAGAAATTGAGAAACAAAACCAAACAACAAACAACAACCACCACACTCTGGAGAGGAGTAATAGTTTTATCAGAAATCACCATAATTCGTTAGACTATATTTGCAAATGTGACCTAATGGGTAAAATTATTATGAACTTTAATATTAGTGATCTCTGAGAAGGCAAGCAATGGTCTGTACTAATTAATTACATACTAACCAAACATTCCAGCATTTTACTCATCTGAGTAAACAGAATTTAGAATATGTGCCTATTTAAGAAAAAAATGAAGTTAGTGTGATTTAAATCCACAGATTTTAATTTATTTTTTCACAGCCCTTGCTGTAGCACACCTTAAAGTTGTTTGAGAATTGAGTCATATTTTAACATAGTTTAGACATCATTAAATTGTCATAGCCTATGTTTGAGGATTCTGACAGCCTAGAGAAGAGTTTCTGAATCCCTATCCACACTAGCTCCCCAAACTGTATTAGGATCTGATGCAATGACGATCAAATTGAAGACAGATGAGGTTGAACTGGTTTTATATATATAAGGAGTGAAATAGCTGCTATTTTATGAGTTTTCTTGAAGTAGTAACTAATGCAACCATGACCTGAAAAAAACAAACAGAGATAGAGGTAAGAAAAATGAAGGAGAATTTATCAAAAATATTGAAGTAAGAACTTCTTTAGACATTGCTATTAAGTGAGATAGTGTGAAGAGAGGTTTCCAAATTAGTGCCAAAGAATTTGGCTTTTATTCTGCTTCTTTGTTTTGTTTTGTTTTGTTTTATGTCTTAGTATGAAGTAATTTAGTTAAACCACTCAGGAAATACTAGCTTCATCATACACTGTCATTTATTATAATTCTCTGGGTCCATCTGCTAAAGAAATCTACTAACAATTAATGTGTGTTGCTTTCGGTATAGGTAAGAAACTTAAATATAGAATTACTATCTAAGAAGACAAAGAATTGTTATTTCAAGATTTAGGAGGATGACAATAAAATCACAGATTTAAAAAAAAAAAACAACCATTTTTTTAAAATCTAAATCCAAAAGTGAAAATATTTTTTTGGAAATAACTTGAAAATCTCCCACAGTTAAGTCTAGCAATATGAAGATGAATGACATCTGTGATAAAGTGGAGAAGCAAATTATTATTCATTAATATTGCTATAAACTGGGTGAAATTTTGTTATGGAATAAGTTAAAATCTCATTGAGATTGATAGGTGTGCACTCATTCTTCGTTTCACATAACTGTAAGGGTAAGCCCCCACCTAAGGCAAAAGGAATATGTGAACCCACCTAAGAACTCTTGCTGAGTATTGTTTTGGGTGGGGGGAGGCACAACAGACAAAAATGGGGATAGACTGAGAGACAGACAGGAGTAGCTGAAAGCATGGTGTCTGGAAGAAAACTGGGGAGAGGTTTTTGGGTCAGAGATGAAGGCTGAAAAGCATGTTCTTGGTGCTATGAATGAAAAAGCTGTTTCCCGCTGTATGATTCCTTCTTCATTCAAAGAGACAGGACTTTATACATTGTAAATAAACAAAACTATAATCAAAATGATACTTATCACCAATTTCTTCACCCAGCTGGAACATCCCCAGGACCCCATAATTTGACGAGTCACTGTATGATTCCTTCTTCATGAATGAAGAAGGAATCATACAGCGGGAAACAGCTTTTTCATTCATAGCACCAAGAACATGCTTTTCAGCCTTCATCTCTGACCCAAAAACCTCTCCCCAGTTTTCTTCCAGACACCATGCTTTCAGCTACTCCTGTCTGTCTCTCAGTCTATCCCCATTTTTGTCTGTTGTGCCTCCCCCCACCCAAAACAATACTCAGCAAGAGTTCTTAGGTGGGTTCACATATTCCTTTTGCCTTAGGTGGGGGCTTACCCTTACAGTTATGTGAAACGAAGAATGAGTGCACACCTATCAATCTCAATGAGATTTTAACTTATTCCATAACAAAATTTCAATTAGGTTGAAAATTGGTAACATTATTAACAGTTATAAGATTTAGAGCTCTCAGCCAGTTTGGGGCTGCATTGGTAAGGCACCGTATGAGCATAATACTGGAAATGAGAAGCATTGCCATAAAGAGCTTAAAACTATTGGACAAGACATAACAGGTGAATGAGACAAACAGGCGGGTGGGAGAAGTGGAAAGTGGTAGAGGGATTGAATGAAAGAAAAGGCAGGGTAACAAAAGCAATAGGATGTTTAAGCACAGGCTAGCTGTATGATCAATTCTTAGTTGGACACAATCACGGTCTGCCTAGCCCTTATCAGATGGAAGTTTTCTGTAGATATTACAGTGAGGTTATTTTTAAGGAGCAGCTGGAAGGAGGATAAACTGGTGGCTTTATGGAGCTTTTCCCATGCAGAAGAGTTAGCAAGAGACAAAGTGTGAAGGTGCTTGTGAAAGAAGCAGGCAAGCAGGACAATTAAGGGATGCAGGCAGAGGAGAAGTGGTTATTAACATCAAGATACAGTAATTGTATGAATAGAGAAGATAGGTCTAAACCGTGGAAGCTTTTAGGTTGATGACAATAAATTTTTGTTAATACAGTGGAAGAACAGGAGCCAACAAATATACCTAGGTCCTGATCCAGCAAAGCATTTGGGTACATGCTTAGCTTTAAGCATATGAGGAATCCCATTGGAATTAATGAAACTACTAATGTGCTTTAAGTTAAGCAAGTGGTTTTCTGGATCAGAGCCTTAGAGTATGTCTACACTAGAAGCACTATAGCAGCACAGCTGCAGCTTTACCTTTGTAGAGTAGACATTTGATACAGTGATGGAGAGTTGGTTTTTTTGTTTGTTTGTTTGTTTTTGTTTTGGGTTTTTTTCAGTCAGCGTAGTAAATCCATTCCCTTGCGAGGCTGTAGCTAGGTTGATGGAAGAATTTTTCTGTCCACACCTAATGGTGTCCACATTGAAGCTTACGTTGACTTAACTACATGTCTCAGAGGGTTGATTTTTTTTCACAGCCTTGAGCAACATAGCTAGCTGAACCTAAGTTTTAGGCGCAGACCAGGCCTTAGGAATGGTGTAGTCAGAGACATGGTCAGGAATGAGGGCAAGGTTGCAAGCATCAAAGCCAAAGAGGAGAAGAACAGGTATCTATACCATTGTGCATCCCCTCCATATAGTTTTCTACTATAACTGTTTAGCAGTCAAGTAATTCAATATTCAAGTTATTTTCCTAATTCCTTTCAACAATACTCTAAAGTCGATAAATATCCTGTTCTAAGAGATTTGAAAATTCCTGATGCAACATGTTCACTTTTTCCTTTCTCTTGACAGGTAATAATAAAATCAGTCAGTCTCTAGAGTAATAGTATTTGAAACATACTACACACATCTACACACCTTTTTTAATGTCAAGTATGTGAAAAAATGTGCAGGTTTGCACATTATTTAATGACACTTTAAAAGGTTGTAGAAGGTAGTCATTTGCTTTGATGTCTTTATTACATCATTTTGACCACACAAATTCCTTTCCTTCCCCCCATCCTTAAATAGCAACTGTAAATAAGAGAGTGCAACTTATGGCAGGAGATTCTGTTTATGATTTTATCCTGTCACCAAAGACTGGATTGTCTAGTCTCCTAAGGTGATTTTGTGCTTTTTACGCCTATGCAACACACAATGGTCTTTACTTGACCAAAGATTCAGGCATAGAATTCCTCCTGTGCAGTGAGATTCTTTGTTGGTTTAGAATAGGTGGAGGTGGGAGATCTGCCTTCTATGCCAGCTGTCCCCATATTCCTGTGTACACGCAGAAGAGGGAGCATATCAGGGGCAGGAGTAGGTGTTGCAGAATTGAACTCTACTATACCAAGTCCTACTCTGGCAAAGGGGACTTTTAGTGGGTAGCCTAAATTAGAACAAGAGTCCTCCTGCTCTAACTTAGGCTGGAGCAGGGCAGCTTTGAATCATGGAGCTGTGAATGGTTCCCGACAGACACCATTCTCCATTACATTTTAACATTGTAGAGAACTATCACGGAGTGAGGATTCTCCATGCAGTGAGAAGTGAGCCCCAAGTATAATAACATCCTTGGTTGCTTCACTGTTTCTAGCAAGCAGATGTTACAAACTGAGATGGAGGCCTAGCCACAAATTGCCTTGTTTCTTTATAAAACTTTTTTTTAAATATTAGGGAAGTTCACTCCTCCTTGTTGATGATTTAACAACAACTTATTTAAATCATTGGCTATTTTGTTCCAAAGGAATTTTCTGGTGTATTTCCTTTAATTTGTTTAGAAGAGAAGAGGCAAATGGGTTATAATTTTTATGCCAGACAGTGATCATTTTGATGTAGTCAAGTTGCCTACTCTTCCCTACAATGGTAGATTTGAAGTGTAGTTGCACCCTCTGAAGCTTTTATAATTGGGAGGCTTTTGGCAAGTGAAACAGTATTAAAAAAAAACATTAAAATATTTTATTTCCAAGTTTCTCCAATAGGATGCTCTATTTCAAGGTTACAGAGCCCCCTTCTAGTAGCTAGGGATGACTAGATGCCTGATTTCAGGACTACACACCCTACTCATAAAGGACCCTGAATAATCAGGTTCTGTGTGGGTGTGGTTGAATTTTTCCTTCAGTCCAGATATAAACCAGTAAGTGCAGTGCTGTGCAAAAATAAAAGTTAACAGGGAAAGCAGTTAACCCATACTTTTTTAAACACCAAGTCAGAGCTATATGATTTGGCGATGCTATTGCTGATTTATCGGAAGTGGTTTGTTCCTCCAAGATCAGTCATAACTGATTAAGACCTTTGAGGTGGAGGAGTAACAGAAACATTTGCTATTTGGGAGAGGTATTAAAATAGAGTGGAATCAAAGATGGGATGTCTAGCAGATTAACACTATTACTTTCCCTCCACCAAAAAAAAGAGGGCATGGGCAACCTCACTTCGGCTGGAGTGCATCTATAATATATGTTATGATATTCCACAGGAAGGTGAAGCTGGATCACAGATCCCCTAAATGTCTCATATGTGAATGGAGGAACTGGGATTAGCAGCAGAAAGTCCTCCAGTCAGAGTGAGTAGATTCAGCAGGTGAACTGAGATGAATTGGAATCAGGAGATGGCCCCACCCGAGATTCCAATTATATCATAAAGGACAGGTTGAGACATGCCCATCCTCTTGTTCCCAAATGATGTACCATAAACAGGTTATGAAGTTAAGCATTTGTTGGTTCCTTCCCTCTCTAGAAAGGAATTGAAGACTACAATATGATAAAAAGGAGTTAACCAATGTAACGGAAGCAAGGGAGAGAATTGGAATTAATAATTAAGATACTGAAAAGTAATTTAGCTGGAGACAGAAAACATAGGCATAGGGAAGTTAAATGAGCCAAAAGGAATGAGCTACAGACAAATAACCAGCTGGATTTAAATAAGGAAATGACCTTTCAAGTAATTAGAAGCTTTTCATGTTTATAGTCTTCAGTTGAGAAAGGGCAAGAGCAAGAGGAAAGAAACGAACTCAGCAAAACAACAGTTAGGCACCTTTGATGGGTAGAATTCCTATTGGAAGCAGTAGTACATTTTATTTCCATTTGACTTGGTTGCAGTAAAAATAATTATTGGAGGTTTATTTGCATTGGATAGTGTTTTGGAAGGAAGAATTGTGAAGAGGAAAAGATGATGTGTGCCATGGAACTAAATGTGAACTGTTCAGTGGCAGGAAGAATGAAGTATCTTTGATTGCACAAAAATGGTAGACAGCATAATGACACTCACTCCCAGTTCTAAAATCTGACCACTTCAGATTTCCAGTTGACATCCAGCAGATTCCAAATTGGATTGTTACCATATAAGCTTGCCTATTGTTTTAAAATGCTTTTTAAAAATCTCTACGATAGAAATGACCAACTGCATAACTCTGATATGTAAAGGTAAGACACTTGTGCAGCATACAGATAGCCATTGAATGTGTTGACTTGTCAAGTTTCCTAAAGAAGCCAAAGGCTTTTAACAAAATAAATTCCACCCTATTCTTAACTGGTTCTAAATAATCCAGGAAATCTTACCTTTCCAATCATCTGATTTCTTCTATCTGAAGATTTCATGCTATCGGTTTTTTATTTTTAGTATCACAACACTGATTCACTTAATAGTTCTGCATAGTAATAAATTAAAAACCATGACATCCAATTAAGCTTTCTGCAGACAACTGCTGAAGAGAGGAAGCTCTTAGTTTAAATATGGAAGGCGGCACTCAACAAGACATGAATGGATATGAAATTCTATTTAATCCGGTAATTGTTTTGAAGTCTCATTGACAATACAGGCTGCTAGTCTTAGGATGATTCTGAACAAGGCTGCCTCCTCATGTCTCTACATGAGTGGGTACAATCCAGAGAACTCACCAAACATCAGATCCCTTCATGGGTGGGGTGATATTGCAGCAATTCTGCCTCAGTTTCCCCTGTCACACATGTTTGGTCTGATAATAAATAATGATAGGAGTCCACATCTATGTCCTAGAAGTGGAAGGGACCTTGAAAGGTCATTAAGTCCAGCACCCTGCTTCCACTAGCAGGACCAAGTACTGATTTTTGCCCCAGATCCCTAACTGGTCCCCTCAAGGATTGAGCTCATAGCCCTGGGTTTAGCAGGCCAATGCTCAAACCACTGAGCTACCCCTCCCCCCAATGATAAGCAGCCTCTTCTCATGATTCCATCTCTCTGGCCAGGTCCTTCATAATCTGGCCCTTCCTGGGGTAATAAAGGGTCTCACAGGTCAAAAGATTCTGACCCTGTATCAGGTCATCAGTCCCAGCCTGGGCTCTACAGTTCTTGACCTTCTTCCTCAGGAAGGGTTTCCTATTTCCCTTTCTGGGGATGGTAGGAGAACCCAAACCTACCCTCTACTCTGCATTCCAGCCCAGGGAGCCCTCTGTCTAAGCAACTAACGCAGGGGTGGGGAAGCTACGGCTAGTGGGCCAGATCAGCCCACCAGCCATTTTAATCAGGCCCTCGAATTCCCTCTGGGGATCGGGGTTTGGGGCTTGCACCACTCCGGCACTCCAGCTGGGGAACAGGGTTGGGAGCCAATCCATGCAGCTCCCGGAAGCAGTGGCCTGGCCCCCTCTCCAGCTCCTATGTGTAGGGGCAGCCAGGGGGCTTCACTCTGCAAGCTGTCCCCACCATTCCCATTGGCCAGGAACTATAGCCAACGGGAGCTGCAGAGGCAGAGACAGAGCTGCAGGAGACAGAGAAGGGGCAGGCGGCTGCTTCTGGGAGCCACTTGAGGAAAGTGCCACCCACAGCCTGCACCCTTGAAATTCCCCCCATGCCCCAACTGCACGCCCCAGCCCTGATCCCCCTCCTGCCATCTGAACCCCTTGGTCCAAGCCCGGAGCACTGTCCTGCACCCCAAAACCCTGATCCCCAGCCGCACACCAGACCCCGCACTCCCAGCTGGAGCCTGCACACCTTCTCACACCCCAACTTCCCGCCTCGGTCCTGATCCCCCTCCCACGCTCTGAATCCTCCATCCCAGCCCGGAGCACCCTCCTACATCCAAAACCCATCAGCCCCACCCCAGAGCCCTCACCCCCAGCTGAACCACTGCTGGATGAGTAGAGGGTGATATGATTATCTACTACTGCATGGGACAGGCACAGAATACAGCCCCAATTTGGAGCATGGAAGGAATCATGCTAAGCACTAGAGCTAGTCAGAAACTGGGATTTCCATGCCAGAGAAAATGTTGGTATTTCTTTTTACTTTTTTTTTGTTTGTTCTGAAACAAAACCAAGAGTCAACATTACAAAGTTTCTCAAAGAATAAAAGCTTTATAAAAATCAGTTCAGGACCATTGAATCATTTTGTTTTGATAATGTCAGAGCACAAGAATGTAATACTACATATTATATATATACTATAAATGTTATTTATGCAGTAAAAGCTTTGTTATCCAGCATGTTGGGGAAATGGGTGGTGCCAGTTAGTCAAAAATTCCAGTTAACTAAGAGTTATACTTACTAGTGGAATACCAATTTTCAAAGAATTGGAATACAATAAAATGAATAAAATTCCTATTCTTTCACATTTCAAGACATGTACAAATATCTGTTTTCTGTTTTAAAGTCAACATAACTCTCTTGCACTTCTCTCCTTTGCTTTTCACTGATATTTTGGATGCCATAATAGTAAGTTGGCATTAATATTTTACGATAAACAAAGGACAATACACTGAGTAATAAACTAACCTATCACAATGGCGGATACGAACAGAAAGAACGGCATCCGGCTCTTCTCTGCTAACTCGAGCATAATCCGACTGCTCTTGGAAATACTCGGGTCCCAATTAGCTTTGGCATTGATTCCAGTTAGCTTTGGCATTGGTCCCAGTTACTAGATTGGAGATTGGTATTGGGAGATATCCGAAATGCCGGTTTCTAGAGCTTTCCAGTTGGTAAAGTGACAGGGAATTAAGCTTTTACTGTATAAGCTGTTTGGCAGAACTCATCTTTTTGTTCTATATTGTACAATGCCTAGCACAATAGGGTCCTGCTCCATGAATGGGGCTCCTAGGAGCTATGATAATACAAACATAAAACAAAATAATATGTTTAATATAATAAGATTCAAATTAAATGAATTGATGTAAGAATGTTGAATCAAAAACATTGACATTCTTGAAACTAAAATGAAATCATTTAAAAAATATCAAAATTGACATGTTCCTGCTAAATGTTTAGATTTTGATAAAACTGCATTGTCTGACAGAAAACAGTTTCATGGAAAAAATTTTGACTGTCTCTCCTATGCACCACTCCTGGGTTTGGATACATTTTTTTTAAACCAGTCTAGCCCTCAACTTTAGCTTTGAATGAAGTGGTAGAAAGAGAAAAGGAGGAAAGGAAATAGGATTTCAACCACACTTTATACCTGAACACACAATATCAAGTCAAAAACACTACTAAAAACAATGAATGAAAGCTACGCACTGTAGCTTTCATGGTTGCAGCTTAGCTTGTGCATTCTGGCAGAGACATGTGTCTTAATCTGTGTTGTACTGTCATGTCAATACAATTATATGAGACACAAAAGGTGGTTTACACACTATGAGAGAAATGTCAACAGACCTTTCCTTGTGGCATTCAAGTTTAAAAGGTGACCAACTCTAGACTGTATCAGTGAGAATTGGACATAATCCCAGAAATACATGGTTTCTCACCAAGACATGAGAAGGAGAATGGCAGGTTATTATCTACATTCATTGACGCTGTGTCTTGCTTTAGCAAAGATAAATTAGAAGAATTATTGGAAGTACTTTTCTTTTAGTAAGTCACGATGTAGCTATACCACCTCAGTCATTTATCTCTTTAGCACTAGCAACCTATGCAAGGGTTGACTGGTTCAGTACTTATCAGACCTCCAATGACACCTAGGTGATACAGGAGGTAGTGCTAAGAATACAGGTAGCTGAAGGAATACATAAGCAATAATGCTTTAAATATATAAGAGCACTGTAAAATGATCATCTAAACTCAAGTATAGCATAAATGGTGTTGTATTGCTGGAGGTTCTGGGTGGTTTTTTTCTATGAGACATAAAAGCTGCTGAGAATCTGTGCTTATTAAAAATACCGTGGCACATTTTTGCAAGTACAGAAGTGTAAATGTGTAATTATATTCAGCTTACATTTCCCCTATAGTTTTGCTTAGATACAGTATTTTTACTTCTTCCCTTCCCAATAACATTGTTGTGGGCTGTTAAACCATTGCTGCATTAGCCCTGAGATGGCTGCATTTCAGTAATGGATAAATAAGCCCTAATGTATATTACACTTGAAAATTGCTTTGTGATTCAAGATGCTATATACAGAATTCCCTATCAATTATCACTAAGTCTGCCTACCTAGAGCTGTTATTTGGGAAGTGCTAGCAGTGCATCATTGAAGTTCCCTTTCATGTCTAAAGACTCTGGGCCAACTTCAGTGTTCAGTGTAAGCAAAGGTGAATTTGGGCTGATGTGTTTAAATTCTAGATGGTCATTTCCAAAGGTATTTGGTGTTTGGTGGACACAAGTCCACATCACAGAACTATGCCCCAGGTTAACATGATCTCCGTGACCTTGAAGAGGAATAGCATGAATGCTTAGGTCAGAAGTGAGGTGCAAACTTGGAAACGCCTGCTTGAATAACGCTTGGCTCTAGTAAGCAGCATTAATTCTTCATTTTCATGAGCACTAAATTCACATAAATTGTTTTAATTGTTATTTTAACATTTCAAAATGAAGACATGAAGTAAGAGCCCATTTCTAGAATCTGCCAGACTGAAACTATACCCACTTGGCTTTAAAATAAGATTCCAAGAAACCTCAAAATCTACTCCAATTTAGTCCTACAAGTGGATGCAATTTATCTAGCCCTTTTCCTTTCCCTTACAGGGTGAAATATGAATCACAGGTATTCATTGTATTACACTTGGGAAGGAAAACCTGTTGCAAGATTGACAAAATAATTATGTAAATAACTGTCAGATTCAAAGAAAGAGTAATAGATGGAAATACTGCATAACATTAGAAAGTTGATATATTTAATGTTAACCTCTGCAGATTTATGTAATATTTCACATATTGCAGAATGGTTGTGGAAAGTGGAACAAATCTAGCCGAAAATGTGTGTGACTGAGTCTTTTTTTAAAAACGATAACCAACTAGTAGGTGGTTCCACTGCATCAAATTCTCTGGTAATGTAAATCAGTGCAACCAGTGACAAAAAGGAGCTATACAAATGTACAGCAGCAGAGGATTTGGCCCCATGTTTCTTTGGCAGACTATCCAAATTGTGTGGCAAAGCAGCCACTTTTCAAATTTGCATAGATTTCAAGAGAAACACAATTGTCTGATTTTGCCACACCCCCACATTATTTTCCCTTAGTTTCCCTATTCTTCCAGTGGGGCAAATGACCTTTTACTGTCTTATGGAACACAACCTTTCTCTTTCCCTTTACCTTGGCAACCAGGTGGCTCAGTATTCCTAGCTATCTGACTGACAGAACTGAGAATAAACGTTCTGCTACTTCTGCCTGAATTTACACAGAGCCAGTGGAGGAAAAGGAGAGTGAGCTAAGCAGCTGTCAGTATGTTTTCTCCTGATCTGCACAGTGAGAAGAGGGGGGAAATAATATATAGGACTATGATGGAGTGCCTGCCACTCACAAGGCTTAACTAGGTAAAAAGGGTCAATTAACCCTGTGACAAGGAGAGTCAGGGCTGATAAGACCTAATGGCTGGATGAAGCCTCAGCTGTGAGAGGAGCTGGACTAGGCAGACTGTGAAGAGCTACAAAGTGATCTCACAAAACTGGGTGACAAAATGGCAAATGAAATTCAATTTGATATATCTATATCTATATGTATATATCTATATCGATATAGATATAGATAGATATAGATATATATAAAATGAGGTCTAAATTAGCTGTTAGCACTCAAGAGAGATCTTGGAGTCATTGTGGATAGTTCTTTGAAAACGTCCACTCAATGTGCAGTGGCAGTCAAAAAAAACTAACAATGTTGAGAATCATTAGGAAGGGGCTAGATAATAGGACAGAAAATATCATATTGACTCCATATAAATCCATGGCATGCCATCTTGAATAGTGCATGCAGATGTGGTCTCCGCTTCTCAGAAAAAGAGAGATTGGAATTGGAAAAGGTTCAGAAAAGGGCAACAAAAATTAGGGGTATGGAACAGCTTTCGTATGAGGGACTTTTCAGCTTGGAAAAAGGGAGGATATGATACAGGTCTATAAAAATATGACTGGTGTGGAGAAAGTAAATAAGGAAGTGTTTGATAGCTAATTCCCAGATAAGCCACAATATAAATTTAGGTTGCTGGTGTCATCAATTAAGGCCTCACATCATAAGTAGGCCTTGGAGAGAAAACCACAGGAATGATGAAGGAGAAGATGTGGACTGGAGCTGATTAAGATGACAAAGCCAATAGACCTGGATAACACCAGTGGAATGGGACTTATTGCACCTATGTGTTTCTACCGTGCTGCCAGTGTGCCAAGCACTTTTCAGACCGGTACTGTCTGAAGACAGGACTAGAGATCCATAGAGCTATAAGGGGACACAGACCATGTTAGTGTTTTAAAAATAACCCAGAAAGTGCTTCTCTTCCTCACCCAGATCACCTTGCTATATTTATACTTGCTCAGTCTGTTTCAATACGAATATCATGCATTTTTGTATTCCTTATCTCCCTGACAACATAGATGCTAGAACTAGAGGTTCTGGGGATGCTGCCGCAATCCTTGGCTTAAAGTGGTTCCCATTATATACAGAGTTTATAATTTGGTTCCATGGTTCTCAGCACCCTCCACTATACAAATTGTTCCAGCACCCATATCTGACATAATAATGCCAAATGTTATCTTCCTGAATGTGTTGGGCCAAGGGATCTGGGCAACAGTTCTGCTCCCACGGCAGAATCTCAGAAGTTGATTATACATTGGCAGCAACAGAGAATTCTTCAGCTTCCTAGAAGAAATATCTCAGTCCTTAATGTGCCAACGTTAGGAAATCTCTGAGTTTTCCAGATACCTAACACTATAGAGATCAACTCACCGTACTCAGTTATGGCTCAGTGAAGCCAGGACAAGTTCTGGTCCACTGACTGGGAGATGGGTATTTCCTGTCCTGAGAGCAAGTGGCTCTTCTTGATTATCTCTGGAGGACTTGCAGAGGGGAAGGAGAAGCCACCATTCCAAAAGTGAACATCTTGTTTTGAAGCAGAAGATAGAGATTTCTTGGAGACAGACCTAGGGTAACATTTTCAAAGGTACCTAATTAATTTAGTAGATTAAGTATTGTCTACATGAACAATTAGATCTTGGCAAGATGGAGTGTGAGTCTACCATACGCTAGCCTGCCACTGTCTAATTGTCCATATACACTGTGCGGACGCTCTTTAACAATCATTAATGCGCTTTGAACTGTTTCAAAGAGGACTCAATCAAAGTGCTCTAACCAACTGCTAACATGCATCAGCAGGTTGCACATGGACAATTAGATCTCTGGGATAGATTCAGACCCCAGCTTACCATGATTTAATTGTTTATGTAGACAAGCCTCAAGTCTCATGGCAAATCAATGGAGCTTAGACTCCAAACTGCCTAAGTTGTTTTTAAAAATGGGACTTGGACACATGTAAAAACATTACCCTTATCTGCAAAAATAGCATCAGCCATAGAATGGATTTGAACTGATGTTCACAGTTTGGATAGCCTATCTTGATTTTTTTCCCATGCATTCTGGATTTCACCAAAAATACTCACACTGCTTTAATTATTACATTAAAGGAAAAGCCCACTGATATATATCTAAACTTTGAATAGGTGAATATATACTCAGTGTATAACAGAACATGTGAAATCTTTGGTTAAAAAGAAATAAATCAAGGGGTTGGATACTTAAGATTTTCCTATTTATAAAGCCCTGGATAACTTCCCCAAGGCCAGCTGTCTTTGTCTTGCTGCAAATTTGCTGTTATTTGGGAGCTCAGGAAGACTAAGTATCTGCGATTGGGCCCTGATCTAAAACCTAGCAAAGTCAACGGAAAGTCTCCCACTGATTTCCATGGCCTTTGAATCAAGCAATAGCAGATATTAGGAGTTCCACAGGAGTAGAATTGTAGTAGTGCAACTCCAGGTTGAGAAATGACAGCCTTGTGTTTAAAGTGTTGGACTATGGCTCAGGAGATTTGCTCAGGTTCCCATCTCTTCCACAGCTGCAGTTTCCCCATCTGTAAAACGGGGATAACATTTCTTTTCTCCCACCCATTGTCTGTCTTGTCTGTTTAGACTGTAAATTCCGAGTAAGAGATAGTACCTGTTTACATGGCACCTAGTACAATTTTCAATTCAAAGGTCTAGTTGTTACTATAACATGAATAACTATTAACAGAAGATAGAACAAACCTTCAGTTGCATTGGAGTTTTTGACAATGAAGGAATTTGGAATCCTGGAGTTTCAATGTATTCTATATATATATCAGATTTCACAAATAGTAAAGATATTTTTGAGAAATACCTATAGCAATTTTATTATTTATGTAAGGCTCTGACCTTACTTCATTAAGGCTACTATTTCATGCAAAATATGTCAGTGGATATTTCTGTTAACAAACAAGATATGACAGTACTTTAATCTTTGCTTTCATGTTCTATTTGTGTCTGTTACCTCGGACTAGTTCCCAAAAACCATTTATTACCATACCCTTCCTTAATCCTAAGAAAACACTTATTCCTCCTTGGAATAGCAATGTACGTGCGTTAAATTATAAATATATGCATGACAGACATGCTTTTGTTTTGTTTTATAAACAGTACAAACCTAACAAAAGTTTTGTTTTTGACTCTTACACTGAGAACATTACAACAAAAGTGCCACAACAGTTAACGTTTAAATAGAATGGAGCAGGTATTTCTTCAAATGCTTTCCATGAAAATAGACATACTCTAATATAGTCTTACCCTGAATCTATATCAGGTTTTTGGTTCTCTTCATTTTTCTATTTGTGGGCTTTCAAAGAATACAGGATGAAAAGTAGAAGAGTATTTTATTGTATTCACAGAATAGATACAGCACAGGCAGTAGCAATGGAAGCTTTTCAACACTATTAACATGCCTGAAGCCTGACCTTGAAGGAATCACCTCTCAGATAAGAGGTAGTAGTTCAGAAACTTATTTTGTGGCCCCAACATGTTCAGAGTAGCTATTTTATAGGATTTAATTTTATTTTTGAGTTCCTCCAAGAGTTCTAATTTTGCTAAAGGGGACAGTAACCGTTTAAGTTGTCAGTTGAGATCAGAACTACAGTGCATGCATGTCAGTGGGGTAATTATGTTGAAAACAGTGAGTTACTCTGCATGAAGTTGCAGGTACAGAATACACTCACATGTAGCTTAAGCTGCTGCATTGTCAGTCACTAGAATGATTGGAAATATAGACGTTCACCATACATTTGAGCCACTCCTGTTAAATAAGAGTTGTTCTGCATTCTTGCAGCATATATTAGATAAATTATGGAAAATATCAACAATGTACACTTCTGATATGAGAGTCATGCTTACTCTTGGTCTTTCATTGCAAGGTCTGTGGCTGTAACAAAGATTTTTAAAGTGATGAAAGAAATAAGGAGTCTTGAAAAAGAACTGTCGGAGGAGGAAGCAGTTCTTGAAAATAAAAGTGAGCAAGAAGGTAGGAGGGTCTCGTTAGATTCCCAGTTCTTCATTTTTTCTATTTGAATGAGACTATGGTAGGAAAAAACAGTTTTTCTCTCAGTATTTCTCCTTTCAATACCATCCAAAAGGGTGTGAGAGGGAACAACTTCCCTCTTCACTTGCATCAAACAATTTTTCTCTCCACCTCAAAATCCCTTTTCAGACTCACTAGCTAAGATCTTCAAAAGGGACTAGTTATTTTGGATGACTCACTGACCCCTTAAAGGAGCCTGATTTCTCAGAGGGCAGGTACTCAGCTCTTTCTGAAAATCAATCCCTTTAAAAATGGCTCGGATTGGGCATTCCAAAATCATTAGTCCCTTTTGACTTATACTTCCAGCAGGACTCTTTGTGTGTTATTTGTTTGCACAGGGGGTCGTGGTCCATGAGTTGGGTTTCTGGGCTCTAACACAAGTTAATATACAATAAAAATTAGTTATTTATGAGAACACGGCCAATTAATTTAGTTAGCTTTCCATCATTGACCTCAGCTGTAGTGTTGGATCTCTCTTGCCCTTCAATGCAAACAAAATGAATGAATACTTTAAAATATATAAATAAAAATAAATGATCTGACTTGGTAAAAAAAGTTTCTTCCACTGCATTTTCCCATTCCTTTTGTTTACTGTGGTTCTACTTCCCACAATTTTCTGTTATGTTTTCTTTCTTCTTTGGATTTTATGCTCTTCCTAACAAGGAACTGTGTCTTCCTGGCTGCTTGTGAAGCACCCCAATGGTGCCATATAAATATTATTACCTAGCTCTTTTCATCACCAAAATTATTCCTGTTTTACACATGGGGAAACTGAAGCACAGAGCAGGAAAGTGATTTGTCCAAGATCATCCAGCAGGCCAGCAGCAAAGTCAGGATCATAACCCATGTCACCCAATGCTCAGTCTAGTGCTCAACGTACTAGACCATGCTGTCTCTCAGTGATGGTGTTCAGAGGTAAAATAATCATGTACATAAGGAACAAGAGGTTGAAAGGACAGTACAGATTCACCACTTAACAGTGAGGAAGAGCAAATTACAGATGACAAGAAGAGAGTAATATTTAATAACTGCTTTGCATCATTTTAATGCTATAATAGTTAACAAGGACAGGAGAGGCTACAAGGCAAGAGCAGGAAAGAACAAAGTAAACTGAAAATATAGGCATATTCAAACCCAATGTCTTAAAGAAATGAGCAGAAGCAGTATCAGAAACACTGGCAATTATTTCTGAGTACTTGTGGAGTGGAAGTGATGAGGGCCTCAAAGATGGAGAATGACTTACTGTGCCAATTTTTGAGAAGGAGAAACATGAGTACTTCATATTTACAAGCTAGTGCATTTAATTTCTATATCTAGTACATTGCTTTAGTAGTTAGTTAAGTAGGCAATTTATAAGCAGCTACACAAGAATGAAGTGTTAAAGTTTTAATAAATCCACTTTGCCTTCTAACAAATAGCTAATTATCATCTACTTACTTTTGTTTGATAACACCTAACTTCACAGATAGTCCTGCTGATTACTTGTGGAGTAAGGGGCTATTCTACATGCATTGCTATCAGAATCAGGCTGTTTGTATTTTTTCATTCATAGAGGTGAAATGACAAGTTTAGTGCATAAAGAGAATACAACAAGACCTTGATTCTTATGGCTGGTCTATACTACCGCTTAAATCAATGTTACATTGACCTAAGCGGTGTACATTCTAAGAGAGTACAGGTGGAAGGGGCAGAATGGGACAGGGCCATAGGTGGAAGAGATGGGGCAGGATCACAATTCCAGCACTGCGGCCCCCCCACTTGCTGTGGCCCAGGGACCCAAGAGACCTTAATCCATCTCAGGACAGGGGACAAGTAATTGGAAGCACCTGGAATCATGCCTTGACTTCCTTTGGTGGGAAAGAAATTCTAGTCTCCTGCTTTCTACTGATCCTAGGCAGGATTCTTCTTCTCCCTCTGCTCATGGAAGATAATAAGAGTGCAGCATTGCAGCTCAGGTCTGGTTTGGATTATGTGCTAATTTGTGGCTTGATTCTAACCAGTTTTCTCATCTCTGATTCTCACTGGCAAGCCTCAGAACCCAGCCAAATCTATATTCCTGAAGATAATTAAAACATCTGTACAAACAGTGAAGAAAAATCCTCCAGATAAACTAAATCACTTCTACACAAACCTCTAAACCTCCCTCAGTGTTTAACACTTGCAAAACTTCACTGCTGACAAACCAAAAACTAATCCTGCTCCCGTTGCCTTTCAGTAAAGAAAGCTCTTCGATACCCACAGCATCCTGCCTGCAAATTTAAAAAAAATCAGTAATTTCAGTAAGTCTGAGCTAGTTGGAGATTCACACTCCCAACTCTCCTCATCCTCCCACCATCCAATTGCCCAATAACAGACAAAACCATAAGTGATCAAAAAGTGATCAAAAACCAATTTTTTTTCTGCCCCCGGCAATTATTTCTAAACACAAACATGAGATCAGTGAACACCAAGAACTGACACTCACTCAAGATGCTAAAAAATATGGTACATGGGAAAAAATACAGATTAGCTTGTTGCTTGCCCATCTGTGGGTGAAAAAGGTATGGAGAGGCCACAAGGCGAATCCCTCATTGTCTGTTTACTTTATCATGCTGCTCTCGCATCCTCATGCTCTCCTTTATCTTGAACCTCCCAGTTTCACTGCTGATATATAGGAGGGGGCCCTTGCAATCAATATGGAAGCCCCTGACATCCCCATGGAGAGCTTGGCATCTTCACAGTTGTGATCTCTATACCTTGTAATCACCGAGATCTGCAGAACTTGGAGGATATGCCCCGTTCCACTCCACACAGCTGTAAACTTTGCTGGATCAGAGAAGTGAGTGGAAGAGCATCCGTCCAAGATGGCCGTGAAATTTTTGTTTTCCTATTAAAAACAAATATTTTTATCAATATTTTTTTTAAATTATTTGTGAAAAACTGTTCAGCTTTCATTTCCCCAGAGCTGGGGTAAAATCTTTTTTTTTTTCAGTTAAAACTCCGCTAACATTCTATGTAACTGGATTTATTGCAAGGGAGGGAGGGCAGATTCTATTTTGCTGAAAATCCATTTTTCATTGGAAAAAGTTTTCATGGATTTTTTTTTTTTACCAATTTTAAATTTGAGGCTGCTAGAATGCACAATCCTGCACAGAAGTGTTGGGGATAGTTCATAACAGTAGCTTAGAATGTAGGCCGTAAATTAGTGCTAGAAATGGGAAGTTCACAACTTCAGGCGATGAAGTGACTATACATTGCTTAACATGGGATGACTGGATGTAAGTGGGGATACAGATGGAGGAGCAGTGAGAGAATTAGGAGCAGCAATGCTGTGGTAAAAGATATGACTGGGAAAAATGAAATGTGGCTGATCATAGAACAGAATGGAGATCTGATAGATCAAGACCAGAGAACAGGATAGATCAGGCTGATGTTTCAAATGCGGGAGGTCCCCATGTATTTTAACAAACAACCAGTTGCCTAAACTACTGCCAACTATTGGGATGGACTATCAATTATTTTGTTTATTGCTAGGAATAGTTAATTAGTAGATCTTTGCAGTAACTTATTTTAGTGAAGGCAAAGTCAGAAGGGAGGAAAGGTCAACCTGACCCTCTGTGCCCTTTTTCTTGGAGCGCGGGGGTCAAAGTCTGTGAAAAACAGGCAGTCTGGAAATATGTACACCTCCCAGATTAATGACCCCAAAACTACAAAACCACATCCTGGTTTTGGCATGGTTTGTAACTTTTGCTTTTGCTCCGTTTGATCAGCTATGTAATACTTTTGAGTGACACGTCTCTGTAATTTTGGGGTATAAAAGGGGAATTAGGAGTCTGGGTCAAGCAGATCACTTTGAGGACATATCAAGAAGATCTTCAGCCACAGACAGACAGTTGGCCACTGGAACTCTACAGTTGAAATCACCTGAAGACTGCTCCAAACTCCTGAGGGGTATTTTGCAGTTTGGGGTGATCTATAGCCTACTGCATTTGTGTGTGCTTGAGACTAAACAAAGCAGTGACTTTACATAAAGGTGTTCTAATGGGAATTAGAATGGCTTTAAGAGAAAGCAGGTGGTTTTGATTTGTTTGTGCCAGCCATATAGCAGATGGAGTTGCTGCGTCTCCCTTGGTCTATCTTGATTTCTACTCACAAAGAGTAAAATTACTGTGAGCTTGAGGTTCAGAGGAACCTCAAGTAACAAAGGTTACCAAGAGCTTTGGGTTGAAGGGGAACCCTGGGTAACACCCAGGCCAGTGTCAATCAAGTCATAGAAGATGGACCAAAAAACAGTTACTTTAGTCTGAAATTAAATGGCTTTCTTCCAAGTCATCACGGTCAAGGTAACTTATGGATATCTTAAGTGGATTTGACTGTATATAGTTTCCCCATGTTGGGTAAGAACCATGGTGTTGAGTGTTTTTCTTGACTTCGATTGCTACGAGGACAATATTGAAGCCAAGAAAAACACTCAACAATACATGGTTTATGTATACACAAACATATACATTACACAGATGTGCACACACGCACACACACACACACATGCACACCTCCATGGTAAATAAAGAATTTCTAGTATTTTCCTGAAAAGTGTAATACAAAAATGTACATTCCATAGCACAAGACACATACATTTTCATACTTCTAAAAACTGTCAGTCATTTCAAACACTCATCAAAAGTATAACAGAGATAATACTAACTGGCAGCTTGTCCACATTCCAAGGCTGTCATCTCACTAATACCTGCACAAGTTTCAGTCAGACCACTTTTGCAAACTGCATACCTTGGAAATCTCATCAAATGAAAGTCTGTTCCCTGCCCCCTTCTCTCACACCCTTTCTAATAAAAGAAAGTGCTACCAGAGTTTTATAAAAGGAAAAAGTATCAGAGGGGTAGCCGTGTTAGTCTGGATCTGTTAAAAGTGACAAGAAGTCCTGTGGCACCTTATAGACTAACAGAAGTATTGGAGCATAAGCTTAGGTGGGTGAATACCCACTGCGTCTGACGAAGTGGGTATTCACCCGTGAAAGCTTATGCTCTAATATGTCTGTTAGTCTATAAGGTGCCACAGGACTCTTTGTCGCTTTTTAACAAAAGGAAAAAACATACATTAAATTGCACAACCATACACATGTTAAATGGACATATAATACTAAACAGATATTATAATAAATCAAAATATCACCAAAGTGAAACTATTCTGAGGGAGAAAAAACAGAAAATAAAAGAGCTGAAGAAGTGTAGCAGAAGTTGGAGTTAAAATATATTATATTGTTTGTTTTCTTCTGTACCTTTTCTCTGGCTCTCTACATAATTCTACATCATTGTTTTACAGACTTTCTCCTTCTGTAGTTTTACTTTAAAACTTTTATATTGGACAAGAGATAGAGAATAATTCAGATTAGAATAAAATGGTTTATTGTCAAAATGGGAAGAGAAAAAGAAATGAAATGCAAATTTAAAATATTGAGCAAGGCATAAAATGGGTAGAATGTAGTACAAACAGTATATTCTTATGCATGGGCAGCAAAAAGGAGTATACCACTGAATTCCACTAATTAGGAATATACTAGCTGAAATCACTCATAATTTCCCCACTCAACTGATAGGTAATGATGCTGAACTTGTGCAGAAAGGGCATAATCACTATGCATACGTTAAATATCTTCTCTTTCCATGGTACACACAGAATTGATCCCCTCCCGATTAGCTGCCTTGCAAATGAGCTCTGATATATATATGTATGATATGATACAATATGACATATGCATTTTCTTTGCAAATAAGAATAAGTAAAAACCTCTGAGGAACTTATTTTTTAAATGGCTGTTTAAAATGAATAGTATTGAAATTCCTATAAATCTCTGGCCATATCCCTTTCCTACCAATTCAACTACATCACTTCACTGACTTCTCATTTTCTGTATAAAGGTCTAGCTTCTCACTTTTCAAGCAATATTGTACACATATATCCTGTACATCTCTGCTCCCATCTCCTCCTACACCTCTCCCAGCTCCCATTTGCTCAACCCAAACATCTCCCCTAGACTGCTCTCTTTATCACCTTTGCTGACTTTTGCCTTTGTGCCATCTCTTACCACACAACTTGGAACAACCCCTCAGCTACTGTATATCATGTCTCACACTCTCCTCCTGTAAATATCTACATAGGTGTTCTGAAAATCCACTCGATAATGTGATTGCTGTTTGTGGCAGGGTTGGCAACTTTAAGGTATTAAAAAAAATTCTATTCAGAAACATCAAAATGTTTAGATTCGATAATCTCAAATTGTTTTCTTTGATCAGTGAGGAACATTTCATTTCAATAATATAGAAATGAAAACTAGATTTAAAATAGGTCTGTCAATTAATCAGAGTTAACCCAAGTGATTAACTCAAAAATTAATTGCGATTAAAAAAAATTAATTGTGATTAATTGCAATTTTAATCGCACAGGTAAACATTAGACTACAAATTGCAATTTATTAAGTATTTTAGATGTTTTTCTACATTTTCAAATATATTGATTTCAGTTACAACACAGAATACAAAGTGTACAGCGCTCACTTTATATTATTATTTTTATTATTTCTACAGTGCAAATATTTGTAAACAAAAGAAATAGTATCTTTCAGTTCACATCATACAAGTACTGTAGTGCAATCCCTTTATCGTGAAAGTGCACTTACAAATGTAGGGGTTTTTTTTGTTACATAACTGCACTCAAAAACAAAACAATGTAAAACTTTAGCGTCTACAAGTCCACTAAGTCGCTAAGACAAACAAGTTTGTTTACATTTATGGGAGAGAATGTTTCCTGCTTCTTATTTACAAAGTCACCTGAAAGTGAGAACAGGCATTCACGGGGTACTTTTGTAGCTGGCACTGCTAGTTATTTACATGCCAGAAAGGCATGCTAACAGATAATCAAAATCATAATCCACATCATCAACAAAATCAGCAACGGAAGACCAGAGGCCCACAACAAAGTAACCAGTCATAAACAAAACAAAAAATAAAATAAATCAAATCTAACTTCCCATCCTAGACATTAAAGACATAATAGATTCTACAGCAGGGGTAGGCAACCTATGACACGTGCACAGAAGAGGGCACATGAGCTGATTTTCAGTGGCACTCACACGGCCCGGGTCCTGGCCACAGGTTTGGAGGGGGCTCTGCATTTTAATTTAATTTTAAATGAAGCTTCTTAAACATTTTAAAAAACATATTTACTTTACATACAACAGTAGTTCAGTTATATATTATAGGTGTAGAGAAACAGACCTTCTCAAAACGTTAAAATGTATTACTGGCACGCAAAACCTTAAATTAGAGTAAATGAATGAAGACTCGGCACACCGCTGCTGAAAGGTTGCCAACCCCTGTTCGACAGGAAGCACTAAATTTCAAGAGAATCTGTTGCTAGCTCTTCCTTCTAGAAGAGAAGATTCTCTCTCTGGCTTGTACCCCTTCCCTGCCAAGCTATACAAGAGAAAATGAATCAAAAATGTTTTGTTCGAACTAAATTTCTGTGTGACAGATAAGGCAATTTCCTGAAATACTTTTGAAAGACCTTCTTGTATTAAGTTTATGTATTATTGTGGTCTTGTCTTGTACATAACCTCTCTAGAGGGGAGATGTGACAAATGTCAGACCTGAGAATTCAGAAGACTATATTGAACATGTACCAGAAAAGCATGAACTTTTGGGACAATAAGTAAGCGGTTTTCCTGGAGAATCCCTAAGGAGAAGTTAATGCAAATTCCCCAACTCCAGTTGTGCAAAAACCCAGCTTTTTAAAGTTGTTCCCTGAGGAAAGGGCAATTGTTAGCTGATTACCTGTTACAGCAGGCCAAGATCAAAGGCCTGAGCTGTAAAAAGAAATGGTTGATCTTTCCATTCTTTGTTCTATATCTAAGGCAAATTAACATGTAACCGTGGAGAAAACCCAGTTGTGGGTTTTAAGGACTGACACCTACCAGAGCCCTAGGTTGGAGGTGGGAGTGACCTCCAGTAAGCTATTTTTAGTACATATGTAGGTTTTTTTATTTTAATATGTTTTGTCTGTAATAATTCTACCTTAAGAATAAATGTGCTTGCTTGGGAGGAGCTATGAGGTAACTTACAATTGCAGGCAATACACTGATCATAGGTCTCTGGTTTCCAAAATGGTAGCCTCTCAAGTTCAGACCCACCTTTGTGCTCCTTTATGCTAACATTGCTACCTCCTGGGGTAGGGTGTAGTAAGACTGTGAGGCCTCCTGTAGCCTTAAAATCTCTGGTCAGAAGAGAGTAAGATACAGATCTCCACTCAAGAGAGGTGACAGTTGGGAGCCAGAAGCAAAGTGTAGGTGGACCACATAGGGGGAACACAGGTGCAGTTGCCCTTAAACTGTGGCTGACTGTATTCCATGGTATTGTAAGCAAACTTATTTTAAACATAGTGGAAGTGATTTTTTTCAGATGATGGATCACATTCTGTCCCCTATGCCAGCCACTATATGTTGTTCCAGGATTCAGAATTTATCCGAAATTGGATGAAAGAGTATAGGTGCAGTGTAGGATAGCTGTAAGCAGTTACCCTCGGCCCTCACCCCCAATTTATGGGCTGCTCTGATTCATGCCAGGGGTAGTTTTGGACCCCACAGCAGCTCAGAATCTTAAGGACATAAAGTTCGTGTCCTGCCACCTCGCCTCTCTCCCTACATTCCCCCAGTGGTGTAAGTAAGTGAAGGTGCAGAACAGAATGTCAACCTACATGTTCAATGGGAAAACAAACCTCAAAAAGTCAGAAGTTCAGAAAGCATCTGAAATCTAAGTGATGAATCCTCCCTCCCATTATGACCCTGGCCACTGCTGCAGACAGTTAGCCAGGTGGAGGTTACTTCTCCCAGCAAAGTCACTATGTAGCACAATTTGGAAGGCTGTCAGTGCAAAATTTCACCAACAGAAACTATTTAACATAAGAAAACATTATGACAATATATCTATATCTCCTGGGTGTCGTCTTCTGTCCCATCTAGTGGCAGAGAGAAAGAAAGAACGAGAGAGAATGAGAGAGAGAGACCGCCTGATGACATCCGGGGTCTGTCAATGTTACAAGTGGGGGCTCGTTCAGGATTACAACTGGGAAGTCTCTGAAACTCGGGGTGCGCTTTCTCAGCTAGGGGAAGTATGTAACTCACGCATCTCCTGGCTCTGGTGTTCTGTCCCATCTGGTGGCACTGAGACCATTTAGAGAGAGAAATAGTTGAATGTGCACATTAGTAAGACCAAAGGAGCTGTGCAGGAAGAAAAATATACAATATCAAGAAATAACTCAATCTTTCTTTGTTTCTTTTCTTTTTATTTTCCTTTTCTCCGTTAGTGTGAATAAAAGAGAGAACATAAATTTTAAGCTCTTTATTTCTAGAAGTAACTAATTATATCACAACTTGTCTTCTTAGCAAAATAAGTTCTGAGATCGAGCTTCCTCAACAGTGTAATGAACAGTGGTCAGTTCATGTCACCATTGCTATTCGATGTCTATATATGGAGAGCTGGTAACATAACAAGCTGTTCTGTAACTATTTATTCAAACATAAATTGAATTCTTGTTGCACTTACTATGTGGTTCACCTCTTTGAAACCATTCTGACAACTCCAGTTAAAACATGGATAGACTTTAGATATTGTCTCCTTACTGTCAAGTATCAGAGGGGTAGCCATGTTAGTCTGGATCTGTAAAAGCAGCAAAGAATCCTGTGGCACCTTATAGACTAACAGACATTTTGGAGCATGAGCTTTCGTGGGTGAATACCCACTTCATCAGATGCATGTAATGGAAATTTCCAGGGGCAGGTATATGTATGCGGGCAAGCTGGAGATAATGAAGTTAGTTCAATAAGGGAGGATGAGGCCCTGTTCTAGCAGTTGGGGTGTGAAAACCAAGGGAGGAGAAACTGGTTTTGTAGTTGGCAAGCCATTCATAGTCTTTGTTCAATCCTGAGCTGATGGTGTCAAATTTGCAGATGAACTGAAGCTCAGCAGTTTCTCTTTGAAGTTTGGTCCTGAAGTTTTTTTGCTGCAGGATGGCCACCTTAGTGTGTCCAGGAAGTGTGTCCAGGAAGGTTGAAGTGTTCTCCTACAGGTTTTTGTATATTGCCATTCCTAAAATCTGATTTGTGTCCATTTATCCTTTTCCGTAGCGACTGTCCAGTTTGGCCGATGTACATAGCAGAGGTGCATTGCTGGCATATGATGGCGTATATTACATTGGTGGACGTGCAGGTGAATGAACCGGTGATGGTATGGCTGATCTGGTTAGGTCCTGTGATGGCGTCGCTGGTGTAGATATGTGGGCAGAGTTGGCATCGAGGTTTGTTGCATGGATTGGTTCCTGAGCTAGAGTTCCTATGGTGCGGCCATATTTTTATGGCCGACCTGGAACAACACTTCCTCAGCTCTCATCCACTCATGCCCCTTCTCTACCTACGCTACATTGATGACATCTTCGTCATCCGGACCCATGGGAAGGAGACTCTGGAATAATTTCACCACAATTTCAACAGCTTCCACCCCACCATCAACCTCAGCCTGGATCAATCTACACGGGAGGTCCACTTCCTGGACACCACGGTGCAAATAAGTGATGTTCACATTACCACCACCCTATACCGAAAACCTACCGACCGCTATGCCTACCTTCATGCCTCCAGCTTCCATCCTGGGCACATCACCCGATCCATTGTCTACAGCCAAGCACTGAGGTACAATCGCATCTGCTCTAACCTCTCAGACAGAGACCAACACCTACAAAATCTCCACCAAGCATTCTCAAAACTACAAAACTCGCACAAGGAAATAAGGAAACAGATCAACAGAGCCAGACATGTACCCAGAAGCCTCCTACTGCAAGACAAACCCAAGAAAGAAACCAACAGGACTCCACTGGCCATCACATACAGTCCCCAGCTAAAACCCCTCCAACGCATCATCAGGGATCTACAACCCATCCTGGACAATGATCCCACACTTTCACAGGCCTTAGGTGGCAGGCAAGTCCTCGCCCAGAGGCAACCTGCCAACCTGAAACACATTCTCACCAATAACTGCACACCGCACCACAGAAACTCTTGCTCAGGAACCAATCCATGCAACAAACCTCGATGCCAACTCTGCCCACATATCTACGCCAGCGACACCATCACAGGACCTAACCAGATCAGCCATACCATCACCGGTTCATTCACCTGCACATCCACCAATGTAATATATGCCATCATATGCCAGCAATGCCCCTCTGCTATGTACATTGGCCAAACTGGACAGTCGCTACGAAAAAGGATAAATGGACACAAATCAGATATTAGGAATGGCAATATACAAAAACCTGTAGGAGAACACTTCAACCTCCCTGGACACACTATAGCAGACCTTACGGTGGCCATCCTGCAGCAAAAAAACTTCAGGACCAGACTTCAAAGAGAAACTGCTGAGCTTCAGTTCATCTGCAAATTTGACATCATCAGCTCAGGATTAAACAAAGACTGTGAATGGCTTGCCAACTACAAAACCAGTTTCTTCTCCCTTGGTTTTCACACCTCAACTGCTAGAACAGGGCCTCATCCTCCCTGATTGAACTAACCTCATTATCTCCAGCTTGCCTGCATATATATACCTGCCCCTGGAAATTTCTACCACATGCATCTGACGAAGTGGGTATTCACCCACGAAAGCTCATGCTCCAAAATGTCTGTTAGTCTATAAGGTGCCACAGGATTCTTTGTCTCCTTACTGGTGTTGGTCAAATTATTTGTTGCTTGTTATATTCATCACAAATGTAGATCTCCTTTTTGGTTAGTTGGTTATTTTCACACAGATTTCCTTGCTGAATACTCTAGACATATCTTTTTCAGACTATAGGGTATTTGTGAACTGTTTTCTTTATCTAATTGCTATTTGTTATTTTTACCAGGTGCTTGCTCATCTGAGTCACATGGTATTGTTTCTGCTTCCTGACTGCTGACAAACATTCGAAGCAGGAGGATCATGAATAACAATTAGTAAGTAGCCAACTTCCCATATGATGTTTTCAGATGAGCAATTATTCATGCTGAAATTGGCAAATATTTTCTCAAATAACCAGTAGCTGTCCAATTATACTCATAAACAAGTAATTAGATGATAATGGCAAATTAAACCTCGTGGGTTGGATTCACAAATCAGGTTATTCACTTTCAACCAGCTCTGGTTCCTACTTTCAAACTACCTATAGTTGGCCAAGGGATGGAGCAAGGGACAAAAGCTACTGAAGGGAGGAAGGGATAGCTCAATCGTTTGAGCATTGGCCTGCTAAACTCAGGCTTGTGAACTCAGACCTTGAAAGGGCCATCTGGGGCAAAAATCTGTCTGGGAACTGGTCCTGCTTTGAGCAGGGGGTTGGACTAGATGACCTCCTGAGGTCCCTTCCAACCCTAGTATTCTATGATCAGAGAAGAAACTGTCCATGAAAAGGAGATCTGTGCAGACAGATCAATTACTGTATAATAATCAGAGTTGCGTCAATAATTAAATAGTATTACAGTGCTTAAGTTAGATCTTCTGGTACAGTTAACATATACTATTGGAGGAACTTATCCATGACTCCAAACAATGCAGGATATCATTTTGTAAAGGAGAATTTGTGCCAAATATATACAGAGAGTTCTATTTTCTTTATTTCTTATATATGGTTTCCTTTTCATGACAATTTTTCTGCTCTCTTTCCTATTATTTCCTTGTTGCTGCTACATGTTTTCTAGCTAGGAAAATAGAATTAATTTGCTTTTACCTGAAAGGCCCTGATAATTTCTGATGTTCATTTTCCTCCTTGATTCCACAATATACTGGCATTGCAGCAGCCTGTAACTGAAATTAAACAAACATGCTGAGAGACCTGAGTCAAAATTTGTTGGAAGGGATTCTGAAAGGAATGCCATATACAAAATTTCAAATTCAAGCAGAGAAACCTCAGCAATAACATGAAAATATATGCAATTTTAATTACATTGTAATAACTACATTACAAATTTTAAAAAAAAACAACTACTTTGATGTACTAGATAATAGACAATTACCTTATAGAATAATCAGCCCTGTTGTGCTTGGCTAAGTCTGTACAGTGCTTCACATTTATTTTTGAACAGCAGTGTTTTACTCAGTGTACATTAAGAAAATACTGACATATTCTATTTGTTGAGGTAAGTTGTTTTTGCCTGAGGTTATTCACTGCACTCTGCCTCAAAAGACAAGAATGTCCAGTTTTAGAAAACAAATCAACAGCATTGTTCAAAACATCCTTGTGTGTGACTAACAGGCTCTCTAACTGTTACAAGTCTTTGTAGCCCTGCCCCTTTTAAAGAATCTATAGCATAGAGCTTTACTAGTCCTCAGTGACTTCTGTTCACTTTCCACTATGCAAAGTGAATTAACCTGCAGTGCAGGACAGACTATAGATCATATGAAATCTGAACCTTGTGCCAGGGCCACCAAATGGCTCTTCATAGTTCACAGTCATTTCAAGAGGACTTATTTCAAGTAAACTTAATCTGACTCATGGTTTCTGATGGAACTGAAACAAAAGTTGATATTTTTACATCTAAAATAAAGCCAAATCTAGCTGAAGTTCAGATGATTTGGGAGGTACATTTGAACATAATAATTCAAAGCTGAACTCCAAGAAAGCATCTGCTTTAGCTTCTGTAGAACCTTATGCAAATTAAACTCTGGCAGCTTCTCTGTAACTTACATAGTATAACTCAATGTAAGAGGGTTTGGCAAATAAGCAGGTCAGGCTTGCTTTTCATTTATTTAAATAATTTATAATGCATCTATCAAAGACAGCCATGTACCATACACAAGCCACAGTACTTTAAATATCTGAAAGAAAAGCCAACCAAACATGATACATAATGTGACTATGTCAAATATCTAGCAAATGAACTAATCTAACTTCAGACAAGCCACCCCACCTCAGCTAGGAAAGTGTGCATGCCAACCCCAATAAGTATATCAACAACTTCCTTGATCTCCTATCTATCTCTCATCTGAACTAACTTCCTTACAGCAAGGAAGCTTCTACTGACTCTTTGGGAGATAAAAAGGTTAGATTAAAGTGGGAAGAAGGTAGGGGAGGAGAATAGAAAGGATTCCGTGAAAGATATCTAATACAATAACAGAAAGCAAAAGATAAAAAAGACAAGTGACTGACTTCTCCCAGTGTCTGTTTATACAGGCTTTTCATTACTCAGAACAATCTACTTTATTATAATGCACTGACAACCTTTGTTTTCAGCTAAATCTACACACTGCCTTCAAACAACACATTTACTCTTTCTCAGAGTAATAAATTCCAAAGCTTTATTGGATTAAGGACACCAGAGTCCAAGGTCTAAAATTATCCAAAGGGCAGGTATAGTGGAGGCAGACACAATGCAGATTTTCATTAACTGCTCTTGTCTGTGCACCTCAGCCCTCCAGTGGGGTGAAAGTGTATTTTTTTGTTCAGGCTCATTTAGGTTTGTGTCTCTTCTGAGCAAAGCTTGCCAACTCACAAATTGTGCCAAACTTCTATATAGTTCTAGGAGGTACAGTGGTCTTTAGCCCTCTAAGAAATGAAGCCAACTAACTTTGCATATATTACATCTCTTTGATTAGAATAATTGTCAGCGGCCTCACCAAGCATTGATTTGTAGTCTCAGAGGTGTAAAGTCAGGGACTAAAAGATAATTATACCCAACTCCCGTGTGAATAGTTACATTAAATGAATGTAATGAATTAAATTACTGATGTATTGAAGGAACATTAATATTATACAGCTATTCAGAGCAAGCTTAAAGCTAGCTTTCCACTTATGCAAAATAATATCTTAAACATTTACTCCATGGAATAACATGTCGATAAAACCAAGTGTCACTAAAAGCTAAAGCAGATTGTCAGCCAAAGTTAAATATGAAACATACTACAACATTCATTTTAGACCAATTTTGAAATTTTAAGTTACCCCATAAAAAAAACCTCCATAATTTCCTGATGATGCTCCTTTTTGACAGTGAAAATGCCTTACCTATCACTTCAACTCTTCTAATCCTCTAGGTGGCCTTTAGGGGGAATCCTGCCCACCTTGCTGAGAGTCACTGCAGGTTTTTAAGTTTTTACTGCTACACTGCACAGCCTAAAGCTTAGTGCAAAGAATATGATGACAAATTCCTTAATCGGTTTATGATGAATCAATGTGTATTAGAATGGAACCACCAGAATACTTATTTTACCAGCATGGTGAAAGAAGTTTTTCACTTTTTCAACTTGGGGCAAGATGGTGGTCAGTCTTCTGCTGGCAGATAGGCGAATGGCTTCCATGAAGACACTTAAAAGTTTCTCCCCATATGTATAAGTGGGGAATTTGCAGGAGGAGGTGGGAATGGGCAGAGCCTTTGCAGCTACACCAGTTGTGTGTGGTATTGGGCAGACACAGATTGTCATTCATAAATCGGGGGGTGGAACCAGGAGGCAGACTTTGACTCTGCTTCCTACTCTGCTCCTCAAGGAGCATAATAACTCATTGCCCCATATTCAGGGTTTTTGGCAAAGCCACAATTCAGCCTATATGCACTTATTTTGACAGTATTTACTGTTCTACTTTGGTCTTCTACATTTTTATTTTTTCATTAACTTCCCCACAGTCTTTCCACTACCTGCCTTTCTTTTTTACATTTGATTCTGCCCAGCTCTTGCTTCTCTCTTTCTTTTTTTTAAATCCTGATGCCAGCAGTTCTACTCACTGACATCAGTTTCAGTTCAGAATTAATGAACGATCGGTCATCTTTAAAAACATTTCTGTATTATAACACATCATTGTGTGTCCCTGATTCACAATCTCCATTCCTGTTCACAATGGGAAGTCCTGTATCCTCTCACTTCCCAGATATAGTCTTTCTTGTATCATCTGATTCAGTCAAAAGGGAGTAGCAATAGCTGCCTGAAGAGGCTGCAGCATCTAAGGAACAAAAAAAAAAAAAAAACCGAAAAAAAATCTAGTGCAGTTCAGGAGGAACTGGCACAAAAAAGGGAGATAACAGATGGTCTGGGTAGGAGCTTCAACTTGTAGGAAAGACGAAAAGAGAAAGAGTTAGTTGAGGAGGGGGAGCTACAAATATTTATTTAAGTTTTTTTTAAAGATTCAATTTTAACACCTTTGTAAATCATAGCTGTTTACTAGCACTAGCCATCTCCTTTATGGAAAGCAAGCTGGTTTTTTTAGAAGAGGAAAGAGCCACTGAAAAGGGAACCCAGTTGTTATACTTCCAAGCCCCTCAAAATATATTCTCAAGTGTTAACTCTTTGCTTGTAAAGTCTTGCAAAGTGAAATCTGCGCATGTCGGCCAGCTCATACCCGGCACAAGGCCTATTTTTAGAATAATTTTAGCTCACTATGGAAAACAGTTGAGTGCATTTTCATGAAGTCTTCTAGTTTCCATGGCAAATGGGGCAATTATTTCTGCTGAAACTGATGGCTTTTACTTACACTTTCAAAATTCTTTTCATATTATGCTGATATTATGGTCCAGAAACAAATGCACTAGAGGTCTATTGTTCACAGCAGGTTCTCAAACTGAAAGGTATAGCCGGTCAGTATGACCTTGCAGTTAGGTCCATGGAAAACAGTGCATGACGTAATGATGTCAAATGACAGATATTCTTCTTAGCTTGAAACAATGGCAAAGATCTTGATTATTAATCACTAAGAAAAGGAAAACCTGAACCAGGAAAGCTGGGGATTTAACTTTGATTTTTTGAGACCCAGTCCAGTTAGGGTGACCAGATGTCCCAATTTTATAGGGACAGTCCCAATTTTTGGGTGTTTTTCTTATATAGGCTCCTATTTCCCCCTATCTTCGTCCTGATTTTTCACACTTGCTCTCTGGTTACCCTAAGTCCAATGTCTTAACCACAAGGCCATATTCTCTAAAATAGTGAAACCATAATTATAACATAAAAAAAATCAATACATAAGGACCTATGAGTGCACAGGTACCGACTTTCCAAAGTGCTGGGGGGGTGCTTGACCCCCAGCTCTGCTCCAGATCCCACCCCCACTCCACCGCTTCCCCAAAGGCCTCACCTCTTCCTGTGCCATTCCACCCTCACCCATTCCACCCACACCCCACCCCTTCCCACCTAGTTCTGCGCACTCCCCTGAGTGCGCCACATCCCCAAGTACCTATCCTGCCCCACCTTTTCCTGTCCCTGATCCACCCACACCTCACTTCTTCCTACCCAGTTCCACCACTTCCTCCGAGTGTGCCACATCCCCTCATTTAAAGCCATGAATAGTCCTTGACTAGAATAGCATTCTCCCTCCAACTTTGAGGGGCACTGGGATGACCTGATCATTTCAAATGTACCTGTAGCCCCTTCTCCTGGCTTGGCTGACCCTACTGTGGCCTTCTGCACCAGCTTATTGTCTCCCTTTATGGGAAAGTTATATGGAATGTAAGGGAAAAGAAACAGGTTTCTAAAAGAAATTGTTCTAAAAACATGTAGAATTGAATAGACAATGAAATCTCTGCTGTACAATTCTGTAGGTTGGTTTAAAAATTCTACAGAACATTTATCATTCTTCACTAAATTATACAGGACTTTGTCATCAGGGTCCTGTAGGAGCCACATGAGCAGATCTGTCTCATGACTCCAAAACCTCATGCATGGGAGTGGGTGGTTATATTCTGCGGTGAGAGAATCAGCATAAGTTAGTATTAACTTACCGATGGATATCTGAAGTGATGAAGGGAGAAACAGTTTTGCAAATAGCACCATCCCACAGTCTCTCTTCCCTCTTCCCTTCACACTCCCCAAAAAACCCATGCCACATGGAAGGCCCTTCATGACTCTGAAACAAATGGGCAGCATGCTGTGGAATGGGTTCTACTCCTTTCCTTACTCCACAAGATATATCTTCATATCTTCCACTTGGGTTTAATTGGGCCAAAAAATCATCACCTAGCTCTCAAAGATTCCATGTCTTAAAAAGTAACAAGTTTGAGTCTTCTTCCTCTGAAGTCAATGGGATCAGGATCAGCCCCATATATCTGTAAAGAAATTGAGTTTTGTAGACATTCTTTTTTTTGTTTAATTCCATCAATGTTTCTGTATGGTGTATTTGATAGTATAACATGTTAGAAAATGCAAAGCAACCCTTATATGCAGTAAGCAACCTTCTAACTGAACAGTAATGGTATTTAATGAGCCTTACAAGGGACAGAGCAAATTATTTGAAATGGAGTGTAATATACCTCCATTTTGGTGCATGATTCACGTAGTCATATGCCAGCCTTCAAAATTACAATCAGACTCTAGGCCATTAATATAAAGAGGTTGGGGGAGATATTTTGAAATTTTATGTGTATATTAGAAATAAAGACCCAGCTCTCCCATTTCTCCTTTTCCTCACACACACATACACACACTTTATTATCCAGCTTAGCTGCATTGTGTTGCATTACAAAGTCCACCTTGCTATCTCTAGAATATATTATGCTTATTGTCAGATAACCTGGACCCTAGAATAAGGTAGATCCCCTGGCTGGCATGTCATTTTTTACAATATATACACATCTGTCCAGCAAAGATCCACCACGAGCAGAAAGTTGCAGCAAACTTATGATGATTGAGGTCAGTTTCTATAACATAAATACAAATATTCTCTAATGCCTCTATTTCATGATTCTTCTTCATGAATCTACATCAATCACAATGAAGAAAGATAGGTGTAGGATGGAAGTATATTTTGGTCTAAAATGGCAGATAACCTTCCTAATTAATGCCAGCTGAAAAGTATAATCAAGACTAGAGGCATTTTGTCTTTCAGACTCTTTCTATTTTTATTTCTCTGTCTCTCTCTTGTTGTTGACAGGCAATAGAAGCAGAAAAGACATTTTAAACAAATTTGGGTTTATCTGAACTTGTGATATACAGATTTACTACTTTAATTGTTTTAGATTTTTTTAGCTCATTTTGAGTTACATAGAAAGGGCTTAATCTTACAACTATATAAAGTCCCTTTTCAGGCAAATTCCCATTAAAGATTAGTGTGAAATTTTGCCTGAGTAAGGACTGAAATCCTTATTGCACCCTCTAGTGCAAGTCTACGTCTGATTTCATTGGGAGCACTGGACACTGAACAATGGTAAAATCTGACCTAAGCAAAGACTGTAGGAATTGACCCAAACTATGTAAAGATAAAATGGAATATTATCATTCCATCTACTGAATATCTATATGCCCCTCACACTGTCTGTAGAAGACAAATGCAGTTCAGTCTTTGTGTTATTATAATAAGGCTATATTCTTGCCTCAGTCATTGTGTTGAACATTTATTGTTGTGAATGGAAGTACTCTGTAGAGATGAAGAAAAAATATTGCCTTATAAGCCAAATTCCCCTCTCAGGAGCACCAGGTACAACATCACTGAAGTCAATGGAATTACACGAGGGTAACTGGAGAAGAGAATTTAGCCCAATAGATAGATAGATAGATAGATCTTTTCTTAAATAGATATTGTCAAACATGACAGAACTATAGTTCTAAAATATCTCTCTTATGAGAAAATCTAATGTATAATGTCATTCATGAGAATGTAATAGGGCATAAACCAAAAGGGTTTTCTAGAAATTTAATTACTATACAAACTCAAAGCATTGAATAGGGAATGATGTCCTTTCCATAGTTTTAATTTTTTTTTTTTTGTTAAACCATTATATATCAGGGATATAATTTCCTATTAACTTCTGTATAATGGCCCAAAAAGCCAATAGAAAATGTTCCACTTCACTGAAATTCTTCAGCCTTTTCTGTAAGGGACTCCAGACTGGCATCTGTTAGGAACCAAGATCACCAAACCTGCCTCTCTTCTGATTCCTTGTTCAAACTTAAAACATGAAAAAATGGCCAAAGACTGGAGCATGCACTGAGACTCATGGGTTGCTATCCCCCTGACCTCTTACTTTATGTATGAGGAGACCAATATGTTCTGTAATGTAACTAGTATAGACCTAACCCTAGTCGTTTTGCAGCCAAAACTCCCACTTCATTTTTAGCTTTGCCTGAGTGTGAAACAAGTGAAAACTGCATTACTTGGCTCCAAAAAGTTGAGGAGATCTTGTTCTTCATTTTGATTAGGACCCTTGCACCATATGTTCCAAATCCTGCAAAGTACAGCACAGCTCATAAACTCAATTTATTTAATGATTCTGCATTAGATAAAAGGACCAAATTAACATCAATTGAGCAATTTGCAATCATTTTAAATAGGACCTTAAAAAGTAAACTGAAAACTTACTCAGGTTACCTAAACTAACACCACTTACTAATTCGGTCACGTTACTGGGTTATACTTTATCATCTAAAAAGTCAATTAATACAGCTGTCATGCAAAAATAAAATATTAAAGTTTCACATATACTTAACTTTCAGCTTAATGATAAATTGTATTAATATTTTCCTCTCAATCAATCTAATAGAAAAAAATACTTAGTTTAAGATAATTGTATTTCTCTGTTATCAGCTAAAGCAGTCTTACTTCAGGTTTCCGCTTTCCAGTTTTACTAACAGTGGGAGGGAATTTCCTCCAACTCCTTATCAGCTTGAACCACAACCCCGGCAACGATTTCTGGTTTGCTGGCAAATTACACTCCCTTAATCCCCATCCAGGAAAGTTTTAATGAGTGCACTTTTTTTATTTTGTACTCAGGACTTTGAAATGATGCTGCGTATGACAATTTTTACATTTATCCAAAAAGTGAAGCATAAACTTGCAGCCGCAGACTAAACTTCTTGCTAAAACTCAGGGGACACTTGCAGCTTAATATCTGTTAGTAGCATCTAAACTTCTTTTCCTTTCACATATCCAGTCTGGCTTTACTATTACTATTTATATGATGGCTCAAAAATATTATCTCAGTAAATTATTCAGTAGTTCTCAGGGGCATTTATGTAACTTCTAAGAAGGATAGACAGGTATTCAGCTTAAGAAGCAAAATTAAAGAAACTATGTATTAAATGTACCCGGGGGAACATTACAATCTGGTAATTTTACCGAGGAGTTAAAATTGCAAGGCCAAAAGAGAAGTGGTTTGATTCTATAATAGGAGTCTATGACATGAAAGCCTTCGTTAAGCTCCACTTTGATATCCTGTCCCTATATATAGTTCTTTCTCACTGCTGTCAGAGGCAAGAAATGCTGTCAAGCATATTTTTAATGATTTGTTATTTTACACTGGTTACTTATTGCAGTTGACCTGCATGTCTGGTCATTTAATAATGTTGATTTGCAGGATTTAAATGTCCATCAAGTATCAGAGGGGTAGCCGTATTAGTCTGGATCTGTAAAAGCAGAAAAGAGTCCTGTGGCACCTTATAGAATAACAGATGTATTGGAGCATGAGTTTTCGTCGGATGCATCCGACGAAATGGGTATTCACCCACGAAAGCTCATGCTCCAATACGTCTGTTAGTCTATAAGGTGCCACAGGACTCTTCTGCTTTTAGTGTCCATAAGTATATTTCAATTTATTGTCAGCATATCATAACTCAACAACCTTCCTTACCCAGACTCAACAATTAAAAATATTTTAATGTACCTATACTGTTAAGTAAAAGCTACTATGAATATGGTAATATTAAATGTTCTATATTTCATGAATTAACATCATTCCCTCCCTGTTGTCATAAAAAATATATGATTTGGTTTCCATGCCCAGCACAGGCAGTATTCATGTAAGTCCCAACTTCAAATGGCACAGTTTGTTCAGCTGTGTTTGACTTCCTACAAGGCCTACAACCTCTTCAATTCACAGTCTATTAGATGCTTCACCATTTCTTACACAAAGATACAATATCCATCATTGTTAACTGTACCATAGTTGCATTCCTTTAAGCCTTCCAAGTGCACACTCCTACTACTATCATGAATCTAGTGAATTTGTCTGCATTTGCATAGTCAGAGTGTGGCTTCATCAAATGGAGGAAGAGTAGGTAAAGCTCAGCAAAAACTATGGGAGGAATGGAGAATCCATTACTATCAATATTGTGGGCTGGGGAGAATTTGTTTTTTCTGTCCCCTCAGTTTTTGAAAATTCTTGCATTATGCCTTTGCCTGGCCAGCCAGTGACAACCTCCCAGAATTGTCCATGATGACCCACTGTGGAATAATAGCGTTTTTTGTTAATAAACAGGTAGTGTCCTGGGCTTTTATGAAGTGATCACTCCAGTGGAGTTCAAAAAGACTACTGCTCAAATGTAATATAATTAATGCAAAACAACAAGCGTTTATGGAAAACAGTTCCTGTCACACTAACCTGATATCTTTTTTGATGAGGTTTCACATTTGGTTGACAAAGGTAATAGTGTTAATGTCATATGCTTAGACATCTGTAAAGCATTTGATTTGATACTGGATGACATTGTGATTAAAAAATTAGAATTATATACTATTAATATGGCACACATTAAAGGCTGGCTAACAGATAGGTTTCAATATGTAGTTATAAATGGGGAATAGTCACCTAGCTGGTGTGTTTCCAGTGAGATCCCACAGGGATTTGTTCTTGGCCCTAGATTATTAACATTTTTATCTATGAACTGGAAGAAAACATATGTCATCACTGATACTGTTTTCAGATGACACAAAAAATGGGGGACTGGTAAATAATTAAGAGGACAAGTCACTGATTCAAAGCCATCTGGACAGCTTGGTAAACTTGGCAAAAGCAAACAATAAGTGTTTTAATATGGCTAAATGTACATGTATACATCTAGGAATAAGGAAGGTAGATCATATGTACAGGATGGAGGACTATATCCTGGAAAGCAGTGATTCTGAAAAGAGTTTGGGTAATCATGCCAGATAATCAGCTGAACATGGGCTCCCAGTGTAATGCTGTGGCCAAAAGAGCTGATGAGATCCCAGGATGCAAAAATAGGGGAGTCTCAAGTAGGAGTTTAGAGATTACTATACCTCTATATTTGACACTGATAGGACCATGGTTGGAATACTGTGTACTGTTCTGGTACCCAGATTTTCAGAAGGATGTTGATAAAATGAGAGGCTTCAGAGAAGATCCACAAGAATGATTAAAGGATTAGAAAACCTGCCTTGTAGTGATAGACTCAAAGAGCTCAATAAATTCAGTTTAAGAAATAAAAGGTTAAGGGGTGACTTGATTACAATCTAAAAGTAGCTACTTGGGGAACAAATATTTAATAATGGCTCTTCAGTCTAACAGAGAAAGGTATGATGTGCCTATGGCTGGAAGTTGAAACTAGAAAATTCAAACTGTAAATAAGGTGTACATTTTTAATAGTGAGAGTAATTAGCCATGGGAACAATTTACCAAGGGTCTTGGTGGATTCTCCATCATTGACAATTTTTAAATCAAATGGATTTTTTAAAAAGATATGTTATAGGAATTATTTTGGGGAAAGTTTTATGGCCTGTGTTATACAGGAGGTCAGACTAGATGATCACAGCTATCCCTTCTGTCACTGGAATCTATGAATCTATAAAATCCCTAAGTAACCTTGCACATATTTTCTATCTTAATCACATGTTGTATTTCACCTGTGCTTATCTCATCCCAAGGAAATTCTGAAGGAGGAAGAGAATTTGTTACTGATTTAAAGAACCATAACAAATAACTGAGATAAACAGCACTGTGTGTCATAAAAACAGGAACACATGGATCCTGTCACCAATTCCAATTATTATATACACAACAAAGAACAGTTGCTTCCAAAAGCAGCAGAACAACTAAATTGCATGTAAAGGTGCTAGTAAATATATTTCCAAGTAGAAAAATAAATATTACAAATATTCCCTGCTTCCTAAAAACATTCAAAAGAAAAGTTTTATGTCAGACGTAACTATAGCATCCAGCTCACCTGTTACCAGCTCTTCAGAAAAGAATAATACGAAGTTCTGCATTACTGGATAATACAGTTCAACACTGCCAGGTGACAGTTACTTCATAGTCAGAGACACAGTAACCTTTGACACCAGAGTTCAGGATTTCCTGCTGGTCAGCACAAGCTGATGCAGTCCATTCCCTCTCTCCCCCACTCCACCTCCTTAAATAAGCTTGGTCTTTCAAGAAAAACATAAAAAAACAGATTACTGGGAAATATGTAATGAATGCTTTGTAGGGCTAGAAAGGGTAGTTAGGCATTGTACCTGGAACTCCTTTGCCCATTTTAGGTAACAGAACTTGTCATCAGAGGTGGAGTGACCAATGCATATGTCCGTTTTTCATGTCCTAAGAGAAATGGGTACTGAAGTTATTGGGGCTTTGTAGTCTAACCCTTGTATAAAGAACAGGCAATCTACATTACTGTGGATATTTCCCAGGAGAGTTTATTCTTGTACAGTAAAAGGTAACAGTTGTTTCCCTCAGCACACTGTCTGCCTAAATTGTTGGAGTTAAGAATAAGGAAAACTACTGTGTGGAAATTCATCTCAGTCTCTTTCTTTGACTTGATTATTACAGGTAGACTGAGCATGTGGTGGCCAGATTTACGTGTGAATTAGATTTTGCACTTGTGAGTCCAATTCAGGGTTAGGATCCAGACTGGCTTTGACAGAACTGAAGTCTCCCAAGCTGTTCTTGTTAAATCTCCACCATTTGGGGCTGAAATCTTGGAAGAATATGCTCACAAGATTACAGACATATTTGAATTAGAACAAGGCAATCAGGGCCAGCTGGTTTTGGATCTGACCTAGAGACAGAAGTGTAGTAGTGAGAGACCTCAGGTTAAGGTTTGAGTCCTTCTCTGTTGCTAATCACAACCTAGAAACCATCACAAGGAGTGAAGAACTTTAAAAACATTGACACACTTTGGAAGACAGCTACAGGGAAAGCAAATAAGAAAAAATTTATGGGTGGCGTTGAAAGAAAACAATACATAAACTTGCAATGTGATGCACTATGTAAAATGAAACTAATGATATTCCTGGTGTGACAGACCCAAACCAGTGGGGTACAGGAGTCTGGTAGAGGGCAAATATACTGGTCACTGCATGAGTAGTTTTCTGTTCCCTGAGTGACCAGAGCAGGGGCTGCACTAGAGTAATCAGGAACTTGCTAGAACCAATTAAGGCAGACAGGCTGATTAGAACACCTGCAGCCAATCAAGGCAGGCTAATCAGGGCACCTGGGTTTAAAAAGGAGTTCACTCCAGTCAGGTAAGGGAGACAGAGGAGAGGAAGTGCGTGTGAGGAGCTGGGAGCAAGAGGCACAAGGAGCTAAGAATTAGAGGATGTGTTGCTGGAGGACTAAGGAGTACAAGCATTATCGGACACCAAGAGGAAAGTCCTGTGATGAGGATAAAGAAGGTGTTTGGAGGAGGCCATGGGGAAATAGCCCAGGGAGGTGTAGCTGTCATGCAGCTGTTACAGAAGGCACTATAGACAGCTACAATACACAGGACCCTGGGCTGGAACCCTGAGTAGAGGGTGGGCCTGGGTTCTCTCCAAACCTCCCAACTCCTGATCAGACACAGGAGAAGCTGACCCAGACTGTGGGGAAGATCACTGAGGTGAGCAAATCTGCCAATAAGCGCAGGACCCACCAAGGTAGAGGAGGAACTCTGTCACACTGGATATACATCCCATGTAAAACTGTAATGGAAACATTACACATCCCGAGTTTTGACTGGCCTGGAAGAGGAATTGAGGACATAACATGTTGTATGAAAATTGGAGCAAATTAAATGTGTATCATAATAAAGAGGGGGATATGATCACACTATACTTTCATGATGTCATAGCATTTCCTCAGATCTGAACCTTAGAGTTCAGAAAATGAGATACTAGCACCTGAATCCTCTAAGCTTAATTACCAGCTTAGATCTGATAGCACTGCCACCACCCAAAAATATAGTGTTTTGGGGCACTCTGACCTCCCCAAACTTCCCTGGGGACCTCCAGAACCCAGATCCCTTGGGTTCTTAAAACAAGGAGAAATAAACCATTCCCCCACCTTTTCCCCTCCCAGAATTTCCCTCCCTGGGCTATCCTGAGATATACTGATCCAACCTCTTAAATCACCATATAGAGAAGCATCTCCTTTCCCTTCCACAAACAGGCAAACAGATTCAAGGAAAACAGAGAGAGATATTCTATCTCTCCCCCCTCCTGTCTCCCCCACCTGTCCTGGTGAGTTATCCCAATCCCCTGGAATAAAACAAGGGAAACAAGAAAAAAATCAATCAGGTTCTCTAAAAGAAATCTTTTAATAAAAGAAAGGAAAAAGTAAAGAATTATGTCTGTAACTTCAAGATGTAAATATTACAGGGTCCTATAGCTTACAGACACCAGAAAGAGACTTTCCCCCCAGTACCAATACAAATCAAAATATTCCCAGCAACTACACATATAAAAGTTAACCAGACAGATCCACAGTTGCAAATAGAATAAAACAATCAAAAAGCCTAAACCGCCTGTTTTTACTTACTATTTGGAAATAAACTTAGAGAGCCTGTAGTAATGTCTGGTCTCTCTCAGACCCTCCGAGAGAAGAACACACACAAAAGCTTCCCTCCACCCAAATTTAAAAGTATCTTGTCTTCTGATTGGTCTTCTGGTCAGGTGTCCAGTTCCCTGCTTGTAACCCTTTACAGGCACAAGAGACATTAACCCTTAACAATCTGTTTATGACACATGGTAACAATACAAATAAAGGAATTAAGTCATGGACAGTCTGAGAAGACTATATGGCAAGGAACAATGATCAGAAGTTAAGGGAAGAACACTTTGTTGTAAATGACAGAGAAAAATGCTTAGCAAATAAAGCAAATGGGTATTGGGCATAATCACCAAGGGACAATTTTGCCCACCCTTCGAGTAGTATTTTAATTCAACATGAATAAAAATAGCAGAATATATTCTTAAAGGAGGTGCTGAGATACTGTTATGGCAAAATAGAGTTGTCTGAAAAGCAATAAATTTTGCAAAAATGTTACTTTTTGTTTAAAATTTCTAAAAATGTGAAGATTTTACAATGTTGTGAACTGTTTGTTGTCAACATTTTTTTACCAGCTCAATAGATAGTTGAAAAATTTTGAAAAACATTTTTTGGAGTTTATTTTAACTGAAAAGTCCTTTTTTTAAAAAAAAGCCTTCCCCCAAAAAAACTATAAATATCAAAGAGCAGGCTAAACAGGCTATTCAAGAAAAGTAGTCTTGTGAAATGCAGGGGATCTGACTTAAGTGGTCTTTTCTGGCTCTACTGTCTATGATATATCTCAGATAAGGAGGGGATATGCTCCTTGTGTTAAGGTTGGTGCGGAAACTGTAATTGAGAATTTCCTGACTTTTTTGTTTAAATTCTAAACCTTAACTTTGAATCAATATTTTTTCACTGTTGCTTACCTTGTTTTGTTTTAAACTCATGTCGCACCATGCCAGGTACATAAGGAAAGAACACTTTCATGTGCTTGTGTAGTACAGTGGTTGGCACTACAGTGAGGCTTTGCTCCACAGATTCAGTGACACGTTTGCAATTCTCTTTGATGCTCTTGCCAAAGTACACTGTGTTATTGCAGATTCAGCAGTGAAGATCTACTTCTCTTATACAGTGGTTCTACTGCATAACCAGTCATTATTCAGGCTCACTGTCACATATCCTGGCCTTTTCCTTTTTGCTGAACCATAAACATTTCTCTGGAGAATGGATGGCAAACAGCCTGTTTGTTATATATAACCAATCGGTTTGCAGTGAAACTTTCATTAAATATTTTGTAATTGTCTAGCACCTCTCATCCAAGGAGCACACAGTACATTACAGAAATGTGTGTTTATTCACCCCACTTCATAGATAGGGAAGTCAAGATACAAAGAGGTTAAGAAGCCACACTATTGAACCCATCTCAGGGCTCAGAATAGGGCAAACTCAAAAAGGAGTTTTTCCTTTTTTATGCATGGGTCCAGAATTTCATGCCAAATCTTCTGATTTCCAGTGCTTTATTCCAACTAAATCAGTGTTGCCTCTCACTTACACTGGAGCAATAACTTGGTTCAACAAATCAAATCCTAGATTTTTATTTCCAGCAGCACGTTCTGTGGTTTCATTTCTAGTACTAGAATTAATAAATCCCTGAAGTTGTTTTAATGTATCCATTTTATTGATAAGGAAAATAATATTTGTTGAATGCTCATCCTTTAAAAAAGCTGGATCTCACAATGATGCAAATCCAATTTATCCAAATAACTTATTTCCAGTCAAATTTAAATAAGCCTTATTTATTTTTAATCAAAATCTGCTTCTGAAGAAGGAATAAGCACATAAGAACATAAGAATTGTCATATTGGGTCAGACCATCTAGCTATATGTCTTTTCTTCTGACAGTGGCCAATGCTAGGTATCCCAGAGGGCATGAACAGAACAGGTAATGATCAAGTGGCCAACCCCTGTCTCCCATTCCTAGCTTCTGGCAAACAGAGCTAGGGACACCATCCCTGCCAATCCTGGCTAATAGGCATGGATGGACCTATCCTCCATGAACTTATCTAGTTCTTTTTGAACTCTGTTATAGTCTTGGCTTCACAACATCCTCTGGCAAGGAGTTCCACAGGTTGAATGTGTGTTGTGTGAAGAAATACTTCCTTTGTTTGTTTTAAACCTGCTGCCTATTAATTTCATTTGGTGACCTCTAGTTCTTGTGTTTTGAATAGCAGTAAATAACACTTCCTTATTTACTTTCTCCACACCAGTCATGATTTTATAGACCTCTATCATATCCTCCCTTAGTCATCTCTTTTCCAAGCTGAAAAGTCCCAGTCTTATTAATCTCTCTTCGTATGGCAGCTGTTCCATACCCCTAATCATTTTTGTTGCCCTTTTCTGAACCTTTTCCAATTCCAATATATCTTTTTTTAGATGAGATGACCACATCTGCATGCAGTATTCAAGATGCAGGCGTACCATGGATTTATATAGAAGCAATATGATATTTATTTTCTGTATTATTATATATCCCTTTCTTAATAATTCCCAACATTCTATTCTCTTTTTTGACTGCCGCTTCACATTGAGTGGATGTTTTCAGAGAACTATCCACAATGACTCCAAGATCTCTTTCTTGAGTGGTAACGGTTAATTTAGACCCCATCATTTTATATTTATAGTTGGGATTGTGTTTTTCAATGAGCATTACTTTGCATTCATCAACATTGAATTTCATCTGACATCTTGTTGCCCAGGCACCCAGTTTTCTGAGATCTCTTTGTACCTCTTCACAGTCTGCTTGGGAATGAATCTGTTAAATGTGAAATTTTAATAGTCAGCTGATTTTAAGATGTGACATAAAAAGTAGACTTTTTTTTTCAAAACAAACAAAACAAAACAAAACAAAAAAAAATTCATTTTCTGACCCATTTGGCTTGGCTTATTTACTTTGCTCTAATTTGAGTCAAACCTTGAGCATCTTCAGGCTACAAAGGGATCAGAAATTGTCTTAAAATTACATGGGTCTTTCAGCCTTAACTACGCAGTCAGCATGACAGTGACTCCATTATCTATGCTTTAATGAGAAATGGATGCAAACAGATATTATTTGATCCAGTAAATGCCTCAGAATTATAGAGGATCTTGGAACCTTTTCAAAGTTATATTTATTCCTAGATAGAATTAAAGAAAACAAGTTTTTTGTCACCAGCTGACAGCTCCAAGACAACCAAATCCAAACAGGGTGTATTTGGTGTTTGAACTGTCTTTTTACTGAGAACTCCTTTTTTATTATCACATCCAAAGTTAACAGCAGCTGTACATGCACTTCAGTGCACACAGGCTTGGAAGAAACTCGGGACTCACATTTTTCAGTCTGGTGGATACTTCAGCCAGTGTGACATTTAAAGAGTTCTCTCTGTAGGAGGGAAGGGATTGTTTGGATTGCTTAGAACATGCTCTTGTTGGCTTATTCTCAGCATAGTGTTTGTATAGCTGGAGGTGGGGTAATTATTTCTCCTGGCAAACAAAGACAGTCTATATTTATTTGGTTTCTTTCTTCTTTTGACTGAAAACTACAATGACCAATGGCTAGAAAACTAGTGATCTCTCTCTCTCTCTTCCTGTTATTCTCACATGTCTTCATACTAGAGTTAAGAACTATAACTAAATCAGTCTTCTCACAGTTTGGTGGGTGCTCATGATCTAATGCTGAAAAATGTACTTCTTTTCCCCCATGCTTCACTCACCCACAAATACTGATACATTTTATTCTCTCCCTTTCCGCAAGGTGTCTACCGAAGTATAAGATATGAGTCATTACCAGTAATCACATTGCTCCTGTTAGACAGTTGCAGACATTCTTGTCCAGTAATCCATTTGTCTCTATTGCAGTATGGAGGAGTAGGTGTAATATCATTTGCCACTACTCAGTGATAGTTGGAGTGCAACAAATATAATGGAGACAAGAGGCTAGATATTGCTTGAAAACTGATTGACTAGGTACGTTTTTGTACTTTTTTTTTTAACCTGGCTTTCATCTGCTTCCGTACAATACATGTCCCTGTAGTATCTTTTTAAACACTATGAACTAATCATCTTAGAATCTTCAATAACTATTCTCTGTGCTCTTTTTTCGTCCTGTTATTAATCTCTTTATGTGTACAATCTCGTTCTTCCCTTCCCCGTTCATCTGTCATCAAGGAAGTGTTCTTTACTATTCAATCTCTATGGATATATCAGGTAGCAAACAATCCTATTCCTACAGTTCCCTTCTCTGCTTTTTAATTTAAAAAGACACCTGTGTTTCTTTGTGATGCATAACATCATATGTCAAGTTACTTTGTCAACTATCATAGATGTAAATACTCTAGAGAATATCAAATAACTCCCTTTCCTGTTTTCAGTGCATATTAGCTGAAAAAAGCAGATGTGATAAATATGGCAATATATTTGGGAGATATTATTGAATTAGTTTTTAGGAGTCCATTGTATTAAATGAAAAGTTTATGTATTATTTTGGGCCTAGATGAACAAAGATTATATTGAACAATGGGGCAAAAGAATGAACTTTTGAGACAATATGTGTGAAGTGGATTTCCTGGGAAATATCTAGAGTGATATGTACATTCACCATGTCCCATCACCTCCAGTTATGCAACAGCCCAGCCCCTTGAAGCAATGCCCTGAGGAGAGGGTAATTGTTTGCTGATTACCTGTTCCCAAGGTCCAAACTGTCCAAAGGATGGACTCACAGATTCATGGGGTGCTTGTTCTGAGCTACAGCTGTTATGAACTTGTAACTGCAGAAAAAAAAAAACAACCTTTGTGCCATTTGAAGGACTGATCACCCCCCATAACCCTTGAAAAAGCTGGGAGTGATCTCTAGTAAGCTTATTAGCATGTGTGTAATGCTTTCACCTTAAAAATAAATGTACTGGTTGAGAATGGGTTGTCTGGTAACTTAACTGGGAGTTACATTTTATAACTTTTTGAGCAGAGAAAAAAGCTAGCCTGCTTAGGCAGTCTGACTTGCTGGGAAACTCATAGTATAGGCATGGAACTGTGCAGCCTGAAAAAACGCTGGTCAGGAGGGTGAGAGACGTGGGTATTCTCCAAAGCCAGGTGATGGTTGAGGAGCTGGGAGACTAAAAGTGGGTGCCATTTCTGGACAGCTGCAGTTGACCTGAACTATGAAAGCAGATATCCATTTTCACCCATGGATATACTCTATTATCTGTTGGTCTATGGCCTCAGTCCAGAAAAGCACTTAAACATAACTTTATGCATGTGAGTAGGCCCACTGAAGACAACAGGCCTACTCATGTGCTTAAAGTTATGCACATGCTTTAGTGTGCTGCTGGATAACAGGATATTCCTGGAATATGACACATGTTCTTTTCATTTTGCGGGGTATAGTTAAAACCAGTTTTAGTTTTTCTAAAGTACTTTTAAAATAACCAACATATTTTCTTGTCAGCACCTAGCATTATTTAGCATGTGCATTTCTTTTTATTAAAAAAAGCCACTGTGTGCTTGAAATGCAACAAGTCTGGTCTGAAAACAATCAAGTGGAAGTCTTTTTTTAAAGAAACAAAACAACCATGGATGCAAATTGTTAATGTCATTCATAATTTCATGCCGCTGGTTGCTTTGCAAAACAAAGAAGTTTCATACAAAGGACCCCTGAGGCTGTTGAGATGCCAGCTCTAAAATATGGTAATATTGTCTATATTTTGATATTGGTTTGCTAGGAAAATCCCTTTTAGATGATGGCTTTGGCAGAACAATGACACAATAATTTGTAGCAGGCTGTCTCCTGGTATGAGGAAAAATGAATGTCTGTGTAACAGGTAATGAGATTAGGCGAGAACACAGGGACTTCCTCAAAACAAAAAATCAAAATGTCAACGTAAAGTGTCAGAAGAAATTCAGGGAGTAGAGATTTACAGTGGATTTCATGTCAAAAAGCAGCTTTTAAATTTAAACAGCTTGAGGATTAATAAAGTCTGGGACAACAAGTTGTGACTATATCCATATAGTTTATATTCTGACAGATTTTTAAAGCTGACAGTAATGCCTTTGAGCTAGAATGGGGAACTTTCAACAGATAAAACTAAATCATACTTGTTAAATGAGTTGATAAATCACCCAACTAGCACAATTGAGCTGAAAGTTTAATTTATGCTGTAGCTCTCCCCCTAACCCCCCACTCCTCTCCTTCACACACACATTCAAAGGGGGAAAAAACTGACCATTTAAAAATATGAAGTTCTGCCATTTCTAACAAAAAATACCTATATCTATCTTTATATATTATGGCACTAGAAGAGTGAACCAACATAAATAATTAAAACATATAGTATGGTTAGAACTAAAGATCATGTGACAATCAAATCTATAGACCAGGGATTCTCAAACTGGGGGTTGTGACCCCTCAGGCGGTCACAAGATTATTACCTAAGGGTCACGAGCTGTCAGCCTCCACCCCAAATCCTGCTTCGCCTCCAGCATTTATAATAACGTTAAATATTTTTAAAAATAATAATTTATAAGAGGTGTCACACTCAGAGGCTTGCTATGTGAAAGGGGTCTCCAGTACAAAAGTTTGAGAATTACTGCTATAGACAGCTATTCCAGTTCCCACTGTTGTTCAGCTGATCACAACTGTAGTCAAAGGAAGATAAAATATCATATTGTGTGATGGCATAATGTTTTTGCTCTGACAGTGTTTGAATCAATCGAGTTTAAAAGAAAACTAATTTGTGTAAGCTCCTTTCTTTCCTTATTCAGGATTTTTTTTACAGAAAGTTAAGAATAATTCCTATAAAACAATGTAAATTTAGTACCATATACAATATCTTTCCTGCTCCTCAAAAAAGGTGATAGGATTTTTTTTTAAAGAAATCAATTATTTAGGCTTATGTAATGTCAGCCATATGTAAAAAGGAAAATAAAACAGCTTTATTTTCTTAAAAACACTACTCTGTGCATTATAAGCCAAGCCCTAGAAAATTTTCTTTGACAAAATTCCCACTAAGTATAAGCACTTAAGTTTAAAATTACCTTTACAATAAAGTGCAGATGAAGATATGAATTTTGGCAATAAATATCCAAATTGCATTACATTAACATTTTGGACCATATTATCCTTTTGATATACCGAGAATAGTATAAAGAACATAAATCCTTGTATAGTTAGGAAAATATATATCCCCTCTTAATCAGTGAAACATTTTCATTACTGAATCTTCCACTTAATGGGAAAGTTTGAAAAGCACTTCCAATTTTTTTGTATCTACAATACAGAGCACACGATTTGAATATTTTTTTCACATAAGCACAAGTACCCAAGTTGCATATGATAACTGGGTAACTATATACCTAACTTCCTTATTTGGGTATGCCAATAATCCTTTTGGCACAAAAATATGTTTTGCACATGTAAATGGATGCATGTATCCAAATTAAGAGGCTTTCTATATCTTAAGTTATATATCGAGTTATTTGAGAATGTGTAGGCTAAGTATACTGGCAAATCAGATATTTAAAAGACCTCATATCACATTTCACTGATTCAGTACATAATCAGGGAACTGTTAGTATACAGTTTTTCCTAAGCAGTCATTAAATATTAGAGAAGGGATTTTCAAAGGCACTTGAAGAGATCAAATGTCCACCTTGCACTGAGTTTCAATGGGACTTGGGTGCCTAACTCCAATCATCCCAGCCTAGGCACAGAAATCCAAATACATTTCTGGCTTTCAGTTATTTTACTGCTTTTCATTTCTGTTGATGATGATGGAATTGCCTGATGAACATCAAGAAGTCAAGTAATGCAATGGAGTTCCATGTCTGGACACCATTTATAATATGAAATGATACAAAGCATTAAAAAAAAAAAAAAGCAAATGAATATTACTTACTTTGGAATGCTCTCCTAGGAAGTTAGCCAGATGTCTGTTGCTACAGTAGATTGGAATTCTGGCCTTAGGAAAGAAGGGAAGGTAATTATCTCTCAAAGTAGTAGCTCTTACTGACTCAGTCTTGACTTCACTCTTTTGAGACTGGCGTTGAGCCAGTCTGTCTGTCTGCCTGTCTGTCTCTGTTATGTGTTTTACTTTACTCAATGGATAATCTTGACTGTTTTATGAAAATCCAGGTATCAGAAGGAAGTATAGAATTTTCTCCCATCATTGATTTCAACAATTTCATGGGAGCTCATTTTGAGGACTTTTTTTTTTTTAACTGAGCTCTTCTGTGAAGTAAGAACTACAGCTTCTTGGACTCTGCATATCAGGATGAGCCCCATTAAACCCCTTCTTTTCAGGACAATAACTTAGTACAGATCATAAAAATTCTCTGGGCTATTCACTGATATATGAGAGAGAAAATGTTTTGCCTTAAAAACAAATGTGTTTGTGTTTTGAAACTTTCTAAATTAGAGAGGGAATGACATTCTCAAATTCTCTCCTGAAATCCAAGCAGAGAAGGAAACAGTGGGTTGATAGTCTTCTCTGATGTAATATGAAATATACACATCTGTAGAACTCCAAGCACCAGAGCTGTAGTAAGAAACATTATGTGCACTGTCAGGATGTATGTGTGGCAACCTGACTTTCAAAGGTCATGGAAATCTGGGAATCTCTTGGATGCAATTACCATTTCCCTCCCATAACAAAGTCTCCCTTTAATCTTAGGCTGGCCTTTCCTTTTGCTTCACTGTTTTATCTTTGTTCAATTTTATGCTCCTCTTCTGTTTAGTACATATGGAAACCAACACGGGAAATAAAATAAATGTAATGATTTGCTATGCATATACATTCACATACACAAGAGGCATATTTCAGGCTTTTATGCCTACTCTCTGAAAGCTTAGCACTGAGACATATTTTGATTTACAGCTTAGAAAAAGCCAGCAGAGCTAACCAGTCCAGTATACTTGGAAGTTATACTTAAAGTGTGTTTGACAAGTGGGAGGGATGATGGGAAAGTTGTCTTATTCATTGAAATATGCATCTCCTGTTCATGCAGTTTCCTTCTGGAGACACACCAATTCCAGAAGTCCAGATAGGTAATCACATGGGATTTTTTTGCCTTCTCCCACCCCCACCTCCAATTTTTTTTTAACATGGGCATCATCAGTCATGTTTTAGATAGAAAATGACCAAATCAGCTTAGACCGCTGATTTAAGAAATATAGTTTCATTCAATATAAATGTATGGAAATTGCCTATTTTTGTTTCTAATTGTGGTACACTGTGTTAAGAAGGTAATGTTAAAATACTGGATCAGCTCATCAGTGTAAATCAGCACAGTTTCACTGAAGAGATAAAAGTTAAGGGAATTATGCAACACAATGAAGGTAACGGGGACCATATAAATATTTATGATGTTACACCAGATGAGGATTTGTCCCTTTATCTTTATAATACTTTATAATATCTTTATAATAATTCTAGTATTATTAAGATACATTTAATGGACTTCTATACAGATAAATTTAGTAGATATCAAATTAGTTAACACTATCACTTTTGATCTGATACTGACTGAAGTTCTGAGCATGTTGTAAATGATATTTATTTGATAGGTTCTTTGGGGAAGGTTGAGTTATGTTTCTGAAGAGAGGGACATAAGGGGCTGTTTTGCTGCTTTGATTTATTGGCTGGTTAAGTCAATTCATCTTTTATATAGGATTACTTTTTGGTGTTGGATGGTGCTTACATTTGCAATTGTAAGTTCAATTGATTGTTAGGGCATCTGTAGCTTTTAAACATTTTAAATCTAAATAGGTAAATAAATATAAGAAAGAAAATTCTGTACAATTTCCTTTTGCAATAGTAGACAATACTAATTTAAATCTCCCTCCACACTTGGTAGTGTGACTCTCATTCCATCCACTCCTTGTATTGAAATTATTATTCTGAAAGGTTTGGGTGCTTGCTCCCTCCTCCACTTCAATCCATAGTTGTCTCTTTGTAAATTACTTGCTAAATTCCAGGGCAGAGATTTTCAAAGGGATCTAAGAGAGTTAAGTGTCAAACTACCATTGAAAGGCAATAAACATTGGGAGTTAGTTTTTCAAATGCCTCTAAGCAATTTAGGAGCACAAGGTCCTATTGATTTTCACTGAGATTTGTGCTCCTAAATTACTTTAGGCACTTTTGGGTGCCTAAATTTCTTCTGCCTCTTTGAAAATCTCATTTAACTTGTGATGTAGATTATGTTCCTGTGTAAAAGAGTAAGAACCAGCCATTGGTAAATGGGCTGCCCAGATTTTGAGTCAGGGTGTGACTATTCAGTGATGTTCATAGTGGCAATTCATAGTCATTCATAATAACAATGAATAGTAGTAACTGGGTCAGGGAAAGACTGACTCTATAGCCTGGTACTTAGGCATTTACCACCTGGGATGCGAGTTCAAGTCCCTTCTCTAATGAATGTTTAATTATGTATATACAGAGAAACCTGCCCCAAAATAACCCATAGCCCAATGGTCATGCAATCCTCTGCAATGTGGGAAACCCATGTTTAAATCCTTCCTCCACATCAAGCCGAAAGGGAAAATTGATCCCTGGCCTCCTACCTGCCAGGAGAGTTCCCTACTGGGTTACACGTTATAAGGGAGGCCCTGTCTCCCTCCTCTGCCATGGCAATATTTCATGTCAAATTAAAAATGGTTTTCTTCAATCAAAAACAGATCTTCTCAATTCTCTCTTTTTTTTTCACAATTTTTGGATTTAAGAAAATATGAATGGACAAACTGGGTCAGATCAATGTTCCATCTTGCCCAGTATCCTGTTTTCCTACAGTGGCCAGTGCCAGGTGTTTCAGAGGAAGTGAGCAGAATAGCTCAATTTATTGAGTGATCCATCCCTGTCACCCAGTCCCAGCTTCTAGCAGTCAGAGGTTTAAGGATGCTCAAGAGCATAGACTCCGACTCCGTGGGTGCTCCACTGGCAGCCAAGCTCCCCTCCCACCCCAACCCCGCTCCTGCCCACTGGCAGCCCCTGATGATCAACTCCTCCCCCTCCCTCCCTGTGCCTCCTGCATGCCATAGAACAGCTGTTCCATGATGTATAGGAGGTGCTGGGAGGGAGGGAGGGGGAAGAGCAGGGATAAGGTGCACTCAGGGGAGGGGGCAGAAAGAGGTGAGTCAGGGCAGGAGTGGGAAGAGGAAGAGTGGGGTGGAGTATTGGGAGAAAGGGTGGAGTTGGGGGCGGGGCCTGGGGATGAGCAGGTGTTGAGCACCCCCAGGGAAAATTAGAAGCCAGCACCTGTGTTCAAGAGTATGGGATTGCATCTGTCAAGGTATTATTCCCACTTTGAACTTTAGCGTCCAAAAAGTGGGGACTTGCATGTACCCTTCTAAGCTTGAGTCCTAGTTTAGATCTGATAACGCTGCCACCAACCAAAAATATAGTGTTTTGGTACACTTCCTGTCCCCCATAATCTTCCCTGGGGGACCCAAGACCCAAACCCCTTGGGTCTTAAAACAAAGAGAAATAAACCATTCCCTCTCCTTTTCCTCCTCCCAGACTTTCCCTTCCCTGGGGTACCCTGAGAGATCACTGTGATCCAAACTCCTTGAATCTTAAAACAGAGAGGAATTAACCTCCTCCCCCCTTCTTTTCCCCCACCACTCTCTGGTGAGTTCAGACCCAATCCCCTTGGGTCTTACACAAGGAAAAAATCAATCAGGTTCTTAAAAAGGAAAGCTTTTAATTAAAGAAAGAAAAAGTAAAAATTATCTCTGTAAAATCAAGATGGAAAATGTTTACAGGGTCTTCAGCTTGTATATATACTAGAGGGACTTCCTCTCCCCAGCCTAAGTTACAAGTTACAGCAAACAGAGGTAAAATATCCTTCCAGCAAAATACACATTTGCAAATAAAGAAAACAAACAAGAGACTAATCCGCCTTCTAGCTAGTACTTACTATTTTGAACATGAGAGACTGTTTCAGAAAGATTGGAGAAAGATCTGGTTGCACGTCCTGTCCCTCTTAGTCCCAAAAGAGAACAAAGAACAAAACAAACAGCACAAAGACTTCCCTCCACCAAGATTTGAAAGTATCTTGTCCCCCGATTGGTCCTTTGGTCAGGTGTCAGCCAGGTTCACTGAGCTTCTTAACCCTTTACAGGTAAAAGAGACATTAACCCTTAACTATCTGTTTAATAACAGCATCCCTGACCATCTTGGCTAATATGTCTATCCTCCATGGCCTTATCTAATTCTGTTTTGAACCTCATTATTCTTTTGGCCTTCACAATATCCTTTGGCAAAGATTTCCACAACTTGACTGTGCGTTATGTGAAGTAGTACTGCCTTTTGTTTGTTTTGAACCTGCTGCCTATTAATTTCATTGGGTGGTTCTTGGTTCATGTGTTAACTGAAGAAGTAAAAAAAACACGTTCTTATTCACTTTCTGTAGAACACTTGTGATTTTATAGATCTTTTTCATATCCTCCCTTAGTATTCTCTTTTCCAGGTTAAACAGTCCCAGATTCTTTTTCTCTCTCCTCATATGGAAGTTGTTCCACCCACTACTCATTTTTGTTACCCTTCTCTGTACTTTTTTCCAATTCTAATATATCTTTTTTTTAGATAAAGTAACCAGAACTGCATCCAGTATTCAAGGTGTGGGTGTACCAGGGGTTTATATAGTAGCATTAGGATATTTTCTGTCATATTATCTAGCCCTTTCCCAATAGTTCTTAGCATTCTGTTAGCTTTTTTGACTGCTTCTGCTGCACATAGAGCAGATGTTTTCAGAGAATTGTCCATGATGACACTCAGATCTCTTTCTTGAGGGGTAATTTAGACCCCGACATTTTGTATGTGTAGTTGGGATTATACTTTCCAATGTGCCTTATTTGCACTTACCAACATTGAATTCCATCTGCCATTTTGTTGTCCGGTCGGTCAATTTAATTTTGTGAGATCCCTTTGTAACTCTCACAGTCTGCTTGGAGTTAACTGTCTTGAGTAATTTTGTATTGTCTGCAAACTTTGTCACCTCACTGTTTACACCTTTGCCTTTATCATTTATGAATATGTTGAACAGGATTGGCCCCAGTTCAGATCCTTGGAGGACCCCACTATTTACCTCTTTCCTCTGTGAAAATTGATCATTTATTTCTATCCTTTGTTTCCTTTCTTTTAATCTTGAGATCCATGAGAGGACCTTCCCTCTTATTCCATGACTATTTACTTTGCTTAAGAGCATTTGGTCAGGGACCTTGTCAAGGCTTTTTGAAAGACCAAGTACACTACGTCTCTTGTCCACATGGTTGTTGATCCCCTTAAAGAATTCTAATAGACTGGTGAGACATGATTTCCCTTTCCAAAACCTTGTTGAATTTTCCACAAGAAATCATGTTCTTCTATATGTCTGATCATTCTGTTATTTATTATAGTTTCAACTATTTTGCTTTGTATTGAATTTAGGCTTACTGGCCCGGCATTGCCAAGATTACCTCTGGAACCTTTTTTAAAAATTGGAATCTGTAATTTCATGTTTGAGTTCCTTCAGAACACTTGGTTGAATATCATCCAATACCATTTGGATCAACCTGAATTAATTTTTTCTGGGACTGCCAGCAAACAAGAAAAAAAATAAGTGACAAAGAATCCTGTGGCACCTTATAGACTAACAGAAGCATTGGAGCATAAGCTTTTGTGGGTGAATCCCACTTCGTCAGATGCATCAGTGGGTATTCACTCATGAAAGCTCATGCTCCAGTACGCCTGTTAGTCTATAAGTTGCCACAGGACTCTTTGTCACTTTTTATAGATCCAGACTAACACAGCTACCCCTCTGATAAGAAAAAAATAGTCATTCACTGAGCTCTAATTATAAGTCTGAATATTCTTGTTATCCATATTTGCATCCAATCCCTCTTTGAATCTTGCTAAATTCTTGATCTTAATAGTAACCTGTTCCAATGAGTTGCGGTCATCTAAACACTCATTGTGTGAAGGAGTACCTCTTTTTAACAGTTGTGAATTTGCTCCGTCAATTTTATTGACTGTTCCTTATCCTTATGTTGTGAGGCAGGGAGAACAAATGCTTCTGAACTCCATTCTTTGTAATGCTTGTCATTTTGTACACTTTTATCATGAGGCTATAACCTTGTTTCTTTGTGAAATCTGTTTCAGGCCAGATCTTTGAGATTTCAAACTCATCTTCCTGGAGAACAAAATGTAAAGGACATTTCAGTTTCCAATATACTTTGTTCTCTCCCATTGCATTTCCCCTGCCAGAGAGCTGCAGTTTGTCCATATCTGACCAAATTTGCTTGGCCACTCAAAGACTACATCTCCCCAAATTGTTTTGGGTAGCCTCCACTACCGCTTTTCAGTTTCAACAATTGCCTCCTTATAATGTTAATTCACACTTTTTCTTGTCAGAGCCAGAAAAGCTTTTGTCTGCTATACAATACTCCATACTTATCTTGTTCTACACTTACATGGCCTGATTCTGAACACACTTAAACCAGAGCAAAACTAATGCAATTCAACTGATTTCAAAGGAATTACTCAAATTCAGGTCTGCAGTGTCTCTAGATTAGAAAGCGTTCTGTAATACTCTACAATTTTGTTCACAAGAGGTGCTTTTTTTTCTTTCTTTTTCTTTTCTTTTTTTTGGTAATCTAAGTGGATTTGCAGAGCCCCTAGAGTTTGCTTTGTTCTTGGATGAATTAAAAAATCTCAAAATGAGATATAATCAAAGTTTCACCATGATTCCACATCAAAACTGAAGTTCATGGTATTTTTCTTCAAACTGATGAACTGGACTTGTATTATTAGAGATTGGGTCATGGTTCACTCAAAGGAGCCTATATGCGTCCAAAGGTTTGTGAATCTTAGAGATTATTTTTAGCATGATCCAAGTTCATATTGAAACATGAAACCAGGCATATTTTATGAGATTTTGGGTTACATGCTGAACATTTCTCACAGCTCTAACTAATTCCATTTAAACTGTTCTACCATTCTGATACAAATTATTTAGCAATTCATGCTATTTTTTTCTGGGGAAGACCAAGAGGCTCCTGAAGCCTCACTTGCGTGGAGTTCTGCTGACTTCTCTTCTGTCATTACTCCTATTCAGTGTATTATATGTGAGGCTGGATGAAGTGAAGCGAAGTGCTATCACTGTTTCTTCTGACCTAAATTGTGTAGTCACTCTGTTTTCCCAGTGCCTGGCCAAGATTGCATCTGGGATGAGAGCTAACTGGATGCAGCTCAATTTAAACTGATCTATCATAATACTAGAAGATTAGAAGAAACAAACAAATAAAATAGCAGGGGTGATATTGTTACTTACCTTCACACTCTCCAGTTCTTCTGGCTTCTTGGAAGCTTCTTCATGTTTAAGTAGTAGCAATGACCAAGACTGCTTTTTAAGAACGTTTTTGTAGAGCTACAATCTTTCCTACCAGATGTAGATCTCACCACTGATAACCAAACATTTGCCACCTCCAGAGATGGTTGTTCCTATGTAGTCTATACAGAATAATCTTTAAGGGCCATTTAGGAACTTTATATGCTTGCAGAATGCAGCTGCCCACTTACACAAGAGTGATTCACACACAGATAATGCTACACCTGTGTTCTAGAAACCTCACTGACTCCCAAGTTGATTCCAGGTGCAGTTTAAACTTTAATCTATAAAGCTGCTTGGTGGTTTGGGGCCCTGGTTATCTTAGAGACTGCCACCTCTGTTTGTGTGTGTTAGTATTAACTGGGATGCTCAAAACTAGAGCTTGGCAGAATATTCTTTTAATCTTGAGAAAAAATGAAAAGTTTCTTTCCTAATAATCAAAAATTATACTCAAGCTAACAGCTCTTAGATGTGTGTGTGTCTGTGTGTGTGTGTGTGAGTGTGTGTAACCAAGTTATTCTCCTCAGCTAGGATCGACCCAGTCCAAGTTAGTTGAAGTTAGTTGAACTGGGCTAGAGCAGTTGTTGAATTCTGATCCAGTTTCCTAGAAGACAAAGCAAGACAAATACACACACATGCACATACATACACACACACACACACACACACACACACACACACACACACACACACACACACACATACGGGGGATGACAAAGATAGAAAATGGACTTTCTCTTCATGGTGTTGACTCACATGCAACCTCACTGCTGGAAAAATATAGGCACAGCACGAAGCATGATCAGCCACTCTGAGACCTGGCACACTTGTACCAGTATTGGTCCATTTAGAACATTGCTTTTAGTTGCCTCATTCTGGTCACAGGCTTACAGCAGTATTGCTAAATAACAAGTCTTGGCTAGTTAAGCTAGACTCTTATTAGACAAAAGGAAAAGGAAGGGAGAGAAGAAATAAGGTAAGGAAGGATGGAGGGTGGACAGAGACAAAGTCTTCCATCTCAGGTGGAGTCTGGGATATAGACAAAACTGGTAGTGGTGGTAATGTCATTTGGCTCCCTCTCTTTGGCCTAATCTGGTCAGGACATCTTTCAGGATGATGATCATAAAGGCCTGGGGTCTCGAGTGATGAAGGAGGTGGCAGCCATGATGGTGAAGCTCATTCCAGTAGTCACTGTTTCTCCCCAAATATTTTTCTTTAAGGGCCCCAAAAGGGAGCATTGGATGGAATAGTCTCTTCTCTCATTATTTAGTCCACAAATTAGACCTAGTTTCCAACACGTCCATTTTGGTTCACTGATTTCTGGTTACACATTTCTCTTGTTTATCAAGCATAATCTTAACACCTTCACTAGCCTCTGTATATCCTTTTTAATTCCCAGGTTAGATTTTCCTGCCCCCACCTCCTTACTTCTCGGAGAGGCACTAATGATCTGCCAGTTGAGAGCCACTCAAACAGCTTCCACAATAGTCCAGGTTGAAAGTATACCTCCCATTTTAACTTTCCCTTGGAACAAAACTCTCATTGTAACGTTGTCTTAAATATGATCCTAGGAAATGAATATCACTATTGATTACAATAGACACCATTACCAAAAATATGTCCTCATTCTTCCATGGCTGTATATCACAAAGATGAAGGTTTGCCTTATTATGCCACCTTGGTAAGTTTCTTGAA